>NW_011499881.1:744919-757996 GCF_000495115.2 Populus euphratica
TTGGACAAGCTGGGAATGAAAGATCTCTTCCATCCAGCTTGAGGGGGAGTGTTGAAGATTCTGAAGTAATTAAGGCAGATTTGAAGCTGATTTGTTGGGAGTAAAAACAGAAAGTCAGATATCCTTTCCTATAAATTAGAACCTAACAATAATATCTATTTATGTGTAGTTAATAGCTGTTCTAATATAGATATGTAGATGTTGTATATATTCAACAATTCATTATGAAATAAAGTGAGAAGTCAGAATTTAACAACTCTCCATAGAAAATTAATAAATTTACTTCATGTACATCATGCTGCTTTCTGGGGAATTAGCTGAGACAGGAGTCGGCACATTTAATTAACTTCATTAACAGAACTTCCTAAAATTCAATTCTGTGCAGAGCTAACTGGTGAATAAGATGGTGCTAGATATGGTGGTAGGCAATGGTGGCTGCAGCGGCAACAGTTTCTTAAAGTAGTTACAGAAGTGGCAAGCTGGAGGATGCCTTCAATATATATGCATGCCATTATGAGGCAATGGTGTCAGCATGAATATCAAGAGCAACGACAACGACAGTTGGGAGGCAATAGAGTTGATGTAGCTATGATGGTCAGTGCAATGCGGCTAGCAGCAAGTGAGAACTGGGGATGGTTGGGCATAACAGTGTAGCTGATCATAGCAGGTGAGAACCAGGAGGTGAGTGGCATGGAGTGTGTGGTCTCATCTAACTATCATTTAAGGTATCAGTACAGGCAGCTCTGGATCAAGTCACGTTATTGGCACTAACAATGTAGAAGCTAATTAAATTTGCAGATTTGATTGAAATTCCACGTTAATTTAGAGGGTACAGGATGGTTGTTAGTTATGAGCTAAACCACTCTCGATGAGCTGAATTACTCGAAACAATTCATTCTGAAAATAGATTTAAATTAGTAGATAAAATTTAAAATATAATATATATTATTCTTAATAATTTTTTTAATAAACTTGAGATTTATATTATTTTATACTTAATTTTTATCAAATAAATAAAAATGATGAGTTTTAAACTCGTAATTATTTAAATATTAAAACTTTAATATTATATCAAAGAACTAATTTAATCTAAAAATTTAAATTATTAGATGATATGATATCGCTTATATTAATTTAAAAAATTAATTTTTTATTTTAAAAAATATTTTTTATTTCAGTATATCAAAATAATTAAGAATATTAAAAAATATTAATTTAAAATAAAAAAATAATATTTTTTAATTTTTACAAAAAATTAACTTGAAGCAAATACAAACAACCACTTAAAACAAATTAAATGTGATTGTGCCCATTTTGAGTTTTATGCCGTTGTTTTTTTCTATATGTGGAAGATCCAAGTTTTAGACATTTAGCAATTATTTGGACAAGACTAGAGACGCGCGAAGTGACTCCCTTTCTAACATCACGTCATATCTGTGATGTCTCCATTTTTGACCTATTAAACCCTACCATCACCCCTCCAATCTCCTTGATAGTTGTTGGTAGGACCCTCCAAATCCCCCCTTTTAAAATTAAAAACTACAGCATAAATACAAGTTGTCATCGTCTGCCTGGAACCCTACAAGGCTCCCACCCGCTCTGTCGGTCTCCTGCAGTATACAAAACCCCTTCCTGTTCCTGCAGTCTTTTAGTTTTTTCTCCTTCCTCGAAAACTTCACTCTCTTTCTTCTCTCAGCAAACCTTATCAATGTCGCACCTCCTGTTTCCAACTCACAAACTGAGTCAATCTAAACTGCACCGACAATCCTCGTAACTTCTTAACCTCCTGATATTCAAGAACCATGATTCCTTTATCAATTGCCAGTCGAAGTCCAGCTACAAAATTGTATCCAGATAACCCAAAAATACAAATATCCTCTTCTACTAAGTTTTCTCACATGAAACCAGTTCCATGCTCTTTTCTCAGGAAAAACCCCAACACTATTAACAACCCTGCGAAGTCCAAGACTCATCCTTTTGGCTCCGTATTAATAACCCCAGATCACGTTTCTTACAAGAAAGGCAAGATAAACCGGGAATACGAGGAAAGAAGAGATTCTGGCCATGTGGGTCGCCAACAGATGCTGGCTTTGTGTGGGTTTGGGTATTGGATGCAGGGGTTTAGGAGTTTTCCTTGGCTTTCTCTCAACTTCCATATGGCTCACAATCTCAACTTGCATCCATCACAATTGCAGCTTTTGCAAATCTCTGGTAACCTTCCCATGGTGGCCAAACCTCTTTATGGACTCCTCTCTGATGCTTTTTACATTGGAGGTGCTCATAGAGTACCTTATATTCTCATGGGAGGTATGTTATCTTATATATCCTCTGCTTTGTCTAGTTTATGTTTTTCAGCGTTCATTGCTTCTGTTTAACCAATCATCTCGACTGGCATTCTTTAATTTTATGTTTTAAGCTTATTGTTGGATCCTATATATGTTTCTAAATCAGGCTGGATATGTGGTTAAATTTTCTTGGGCATGGATTCTGGCATTATGTCCTTTGCCTGAAATCCCCACCTTTCCTTTTCCCTATGTAGCTATGACTCAAGCTTCCTTTTGTCAATTTCCATCTCCATACCTCCTGTGCATGGACAATAAAAAGATACAGAACCTTTAATTTATCAGACTAGTTATAATAGTAGCTTACTTTGGTCTGATCCTATCCTTTTGCTATCAACTGCAGTCTTGAATGAATACTAGAATTTGAAAGTGCATGGTAAATGGTGATAGTTTGTCTTTCTTAGATGTCTATTGTAAGTGATTGTAGGGAATTTCTTGAAGAACAAAAATAGGTAAAGATATGGCCATCACCAGAGATAAGGGAAAATTTGAAATTTGAAAACTCAACCTATTGTGATAGTGAGTGCAAGCTCGCCATATCCTAAATAATTCTTACGAACTAATATATCTGGTTGATTGATCAAGTTTACAAAGGATGCTGACGGAAGTGAAATTCTCAGTCTTTTTGCAGGTGCTGGGTTGGGGGCCGCTGGCATTGATCCCTGTTGCACGGGAAGCCCTTCCGATTCTTATTTCATGCATTCTTATAAGTAATCTTGGTGCTTCAATCACAGAAGTAGCAAACGATGCTCTTGTCACAGAGTATGGCCAAAAAAACAGAATTGGAGGCCTCCAGTCCTATGCATTTATGGCTTTAGCTGTTGGTGGAATCCTAGGCAACTTGCTAGGTGGTTGTTTCTTACAAAAAACACCACCCAAAACCATGTTTCTTGTATTTTCAGTTCTTCTCTCTCTTCAACTAGCAACTTCATCAATAGTAAGAGAGAAATCGCTTGGTTTATTAGAACCATCAAATCACAACCTTGTGAAGACATCAATTTGGGAGAATACCAGAAAACAGCTAAGTGATCTTAAAACTGCATTAAACGAGGACAGCATCTCCCACCCTCTCACTTGGATCGTAGCTTCTATTGCTACAGTTCCGGTTCTCTCAGGTTCCATCTTTTGCTATCAAACACAGTGTCTGCATCTTGATCCTTCAATTATTGGAATGTCACGTGTAATTGGGCAGATGATGCTTCTTTCCATGACTGTACTCTATGACCGTTACTGGAAAGAAGTACCTATGAGGAAATTAGTTGGTGCAGTTCAGTTTTTATATGCTTCTTCTCTTCTTCTGGACTTTGTTCTTGTGAGACAGATAAATCTTAAACTGGGAATTTCCAACGAGGTATTTGCTTGTTGTTTTTCGGGTTTAGCAGAAATACTTGCTCAATTTAAGCTCCTTCCTTTCTCAATGCTATTAGCTAGTTTATGTCCTCAGGGTTGTGAAGGATCTCTTACCTCTTTCTTGGCATCTTCGTTGTGTTTATCATCAATTGTCAGTGGGTTTTTGGGTGTTGGGTTAGCTTCTCTGATCGGAATAACATCTGGTGATTACTCAAGCCTGCCAGTGGGAATTTTGATACAGTTCTTTGCAGCATTATTGCCTTTAGGATGGATTCAACGTGTACCCATGTCCGAACCCATTGTTGAGAAAGAAAGAAAGCAAGGTATGAGTAAAAGAACAAGGAAAAATAGAAGGGTTGGAAGAGTGTTATTAGGCTCTATTTATGTTTACCGCCGTGAAAGAGAATCTGATTCACAGAGATAAATGAGCTAGCGTAACGATAACATTTTCGTGGACAAAGAGGAGTAGAGGATCGGGACATTTGAATTGTCCAAGTCTCATGTCTTCACACCCAAAATGAGCCCATTTCAGCCGCAGCTAAGATTAAGAATGATCCTTTAATTGGTGCAACTCCTCTGGCAAAGGTGATCCTTTGTTTAATTTCAAATGGATTATTGTTTCACAAATGTACACGCATCAGTTACCAGCTCCATTCAAGCAGGAAGTTATCTTGATTATGGGATTTTGATATTTGATATGAAGATTTGCTTCTGATGTTTGTTGAAGTGTGTAGTATAATTTCCAGAGGACTATTTCTGCTGCACATCAAGTTCATCTGGCAGCTTGAGGAATGGAGAAGAACAAGCAGGAAGGCATTTAGATGATGTTTGTGACTGTTCTGTTCTATTTGTGGAAGCCTATATACCCAATGTTTAACTTTTGGTAGTGAACTAATGCTATGACAACTATGGTTTGGGTTCTGCTTAGTGGTGCCGTTAATAAATTCCTGAATTATGAAAAGAAAAAAATTAGTTCGGGTGGAGGCTAGAGGGTTGAGCGTGCAGAGCAGAGGGGACAGTTGAGTAGAGAAACCAAAATTATGAACAAGAACTGGAATCATGAAAATACCTGGTATTATTCCATACATAGTTTTGTTGACTAATCCACGCTTCCGTAACAAATTTGGCAAAGTGAAGAAGTTTGAACATCAAGCATGGAGATATCACATGGTTACAATGGAAGCCACGTATGAAGAACCATATGGAACGCTAGCAACCCTGTTTCCTGTTTCAGCTTATTGGCAAGTGTTTTGCGCTCCAACAATCTTGTTGCTAGATATTCAATTTTTTATCTACAAAGAAAAAAAAAAAAAAGTCGTCAATCCCAGCACTGTCAAACGATGCTTGCATGTTATTGCTCCTGACAGTTATGGAATGTGACTCACTGCCCCGCCAATCAGGTGCCGCTAGCAGTTCGGCAAGTCTTCAGATCTTGTGAATTATCTTCGAGGTTGGCTGCACTCCTTTTGTTTCAATTATTTTTGAAAAAAAAAAAAAAAGGCGAGCCGAAGCGCAACTAGAATGCTGTGTCCATATTATCAATCCACACAGCCTAACATGAAACAACTTGGCTAGTTTGAGAATACAAGCAAAATTCGCCTGCAAGGAAAAAATAATTCATTCATAAGCAATGGTACGTCAAACCAAGACAATAAAAACTCTAGAAAGAAATACACAAACCCGAATGACAAAATTTTCAGCAAACATGTCCAGAGGTATAGACAGCAGTCGAGTCTCAATCATTTGGTTAACGAATGCATATCTGTGCATATGGTTATGGATTACATAAGATATCCTCAATTGTCAAGGGAGACAGAAAACAGCATATCAATATTTAAGGCACCCATGTCAAATTTTCAAAATTATGAGGAACAGCAGCTCCTTTTATCAACAATACGAGGTCATCCAGCAGTTGATACATTGACTTGGAACATGGATGCAGTTTATCAGCATCATAGAAAGAATGAGGGGTGTTATTAATGCTTATCCAACCGCACCCGGTAGTTTTTTTTAAGCACCTTTCTTTCATCATTTTTCTCACCTCAGATACTACACCCCATCTCCTGGAAGACGCATGCAAGTTTGAAAGTGAGACATAATTCGGAGGGCCTTCAGATTCTAAGTGAATAAGGAACCTACAAGCCAGATCCTGCATCTCAGCATTTCCATGGATTATGGAAGCACTAACAAGCACCCCCCAAACACCTGGACTAGGTTCCATTGGCATGGATTTAATAAAATCTAAAGCTCAGCCAAGCTAGCCTGATCGGCCTAACATATTCACAATACAAGCACAAATCTCAACCGTTGGCTTGATCCTATATTCATTTATTGTAGATATATAGATGCGCAGGTCTTCATCTACCAATCCTGACCGACCACAAGCAGAAAGAACCCCTACTATTCTTATCATGTCTGATTTATTCCCAAGATGAAGCATCTTGTTGTATACAAAGATAGCTTCCTCTCCCTTCCCCTGCAATCCATAGTCAGAAATCATTTAACTCCAAGATATTGGATCCCTATGAAAAGAACCATGCTCAAAGACATGTTTTGCATGATCCAAGCTCCCGCACTTGGAATAAATGCCGATCAAAGCATTACATAAGGAAACATCATCATTAAATTCCTTCTTGATGGCATATTCATGAATTTAAACCAGAAACTGCGCTACAAGCAGGAAGAACACTCACAAGCGAAGCCTTAATAAGTTCTACTTCATCCCTCACCTGAATTTCATGAAAAAGAACCAGTCCTTCCTCTAGAGATCCATTCTAAACATAACCACTGATCATTGCTGTCCAAGTATAAACATTCCCACCCTTCGTGCTATCAAATACCCTTCTACCTAGATGAACTTTATTACACCTAGAATACATATCTATCAAGCAAGATCCCAAATGAAACTCCGAACCCACAGCCAACTCGTTTCTCACTATAAACCCACGGAGTTCTCTCCCATAGTTCCCTTTCACCATATCCCCGCCACGCAAACTCAAAAGAGAAGAGACTGTGATTACATCAGGTTTTAACCCCTCGATTTGCATATCTTTAACAAAATCTGACATATCCTTATCAAAATTAAAGTCCCCTGAATCCGCATATCCCGATATAATAGCATTCCAAGCACCCACATTTCTTTCAGGTATTTCATCAAACAGTTCCCATGAATCAATTTCCCTGAATTCAAGTCACCAATCTCACCACAAACCTTTGACATCGTTGCAAGTGTATAATCATCAAGCAAAACACCACGGGAACTTGATAAAACCAACCAAAAGCTTCATTATAAACATGATTTTTCACACACCCATTAATCAATGAGTTCCATAGATAAACACTCTTGATTTGGAGCGAGTTAAAAACGAGTTGGGACACCATATACAGCGTATGCAGACACGAGTTCTATGGCCAAAAGGGGGTGTTGGGTGAAACCAAGAGAGAGAATTCGAGCATGGCATTGTTGGGTGAGTTTGAGAGATTTGTGGGCCAGTGAGAGATGAAGCAAATGAAGGAGATCTTTAGCTGAAGAGACCAGAGTGACGGAAAGGTCATAACGGGAGCTTCTGAGGCTAATTGCCTCCAATACAGACTACAGAGAAGAGGATCATCTGGACTTCACGGCTCCGAGTGTGGTTAGAATTAGGCGGGTGATTCTTCTAGGAGACACTGGACTGTGGGGAAATAAATCGGTTGGGCCAGTTGGGTCTCGATTATGGACCTAGCCATAACTGGCCTTTTATTACTAATAATTTATTGCTCATTTAAAACACAAATATTGATAATAAATTGACTTTATAATAATTATCATTATCTATGCGTACCCATATTAGTTCTTATAAAAACAATTTATTTACTTTAAATATTATTATAATAATTGATAATAATAAAATTTAATTAAAAACTATTTAAATGTATAAATCAAATTTTTTCGTGCTTGAGAGAATTTTTTATTTTATTTTAAGGAGAGGATTTTCTCTTTTCTTGTGGTGTGTAAAACCAAGTCCTTGTTTAATTGTTTTTTAAATTATTTTTATTTAAAAATATATTTAAATAATTTTTTATTTTTTAAATCCATTTTTAATATAAAAAAAGCTGAAAACATTTAAAAAAATTAAAAATTTTAAAACATTTTTAAATTACAAAAACAAACCATTTTGAGGGTTCTCAACTTCTTGCATTACAATAATTCATTCCAAGGTGCTTCATACGCAAGATAGCCCTCTTCTTTTCTCTTCCTCGTCTAAATTAATTCTATGTTTCATCGAATCTTGGTCTAATAATCCATGGGATAAGTGGATCTAGATTTAGAAGGAGATCGGGAAAATCATTTCCCATGAATATAAAAAATTAAAGGTTAGAAAAAAAAAGAATATAAAATATGATAAGAAAAAAAAAAGCAATTTCAATAAAAATATTGAATAAAAAATTCCATAAACATTAAGCAACTGTTTATTATTGTATTTCAAAAGTATTTTGAAAAAAAATAAAAAAATTATTTTTTTATTTATTTCGAATTAATATAAATTATTTTTTTATTTATTTCGAATTAATATATTTTTAGTATTTTCAAAACATTTTGATATGTTAATATTAAAAATAATTTTTTTAAAATAAAAAAATTATTAATATATATTTAATACAAAACATTATTTAAAAAATAACACTGTAAAATTAAAATGAAACAACAATACCAGGTTTCAAAGCATAATTTTATGTTAGAAACATGGAAGACAAGGGAATGAGATGGCATAATTTTATGTACATAAATTGATTAAATAAGATAAAATTTTGCATATATTATTAGAATCTCATGCTATTTGTCTTAATAGTTCTATCGTGTTTTTTTTATAATTTTTACTTAACCATTAAATTTAATCAAATAGATAGAAATAAAGAAAGCTTAATAAAATCATCATCAAAAGTGTAGGAGATTTAGTGTCATTGATAAGGGAGTGCAAAATGTATTTTAAAAATATATTTTAATTTTTTAATTAAAATAATATTTTTTTAGATTTTATTATTATTATTGGTGATAATAACTAATCAAAATCTTAAAAACACATTAATTTGATAATTTATATTGTATAATCTTTAAAACCTATTTGAAAATATGGATCAATTTATATTTCTAAAAAAACTAAATTTTTTATTAAAAATTAAAAAAGTTATATATTTTGAATAATTTTAATAAACTGATCTCAAAAAAAAATTAAATAAAAAAATTATTTTAATACATTTCAACAAAAAAAAAATATTTTCAAAACCAAACAAATCATCATTCCTATCACACCTACCATAGGCATTGACTCTTCTATTTGCTCTAATACGAATTATATACCAGGATGTCACAAGGCGCTCTGAGAAGCACCCATTTTATCCTCGTTTCAATGTAGATATATAGTCTCTTTTTAATGGGATAGGAAAGGAGGATTGAATTTAACTGTACGAAAACTAATCCAATAGCATGTGTGCGGTTCTAAAACCCAAAAAAGAATCATGATAATGATAATAATAGTGATTAATGAAGAAGTGGAGATTGGATTTAAAGGAATTGTTCAGATAATTAAAGAGACTCCCTCTTTAATCAATAGGGTTCAAAAACTTTGGATTATACCATGAGGAATTAAGTTAATTTTCACGTTCTTGAACTGCCTGGTTCTGATATGGATATTTTATCTTTGATCGAATGAAAGAGTTGAGCTTAATTAATTTCGATACAAGAAAACTGGTCTACGGGTACCATCTTGTCACGGGATAAAGAAGGTGGGGGGGTGGTGTTGGTGGGGTGCGGGGGCGGGCGGGGGTGGAGGAGGAGGAGGAGAGTGAAAGTGAAAGGGTGAAACCGTGAAGGATGGATAATTTGCGTTATCAAGGTTCCATATTCTTGTGAGAAGGTTATCGTACAGAGTAGTAATGAGCTCCAGATAAAGAGCCTTCTCATTTGATGATGGCTAGCTAAATACACAGTAACAGTTAAAACACCAAGAGAAATGTAACAGTGCTTAGTGATCAGTTAACAGAAAGGTGCCACTAAATTTTGCATACTAGCTTTGTTTGTTGCACATGCCGCACCAAGATTGCCATGGAGATCATCCAAGTTCCACAAGCCATCCCAGAGTATATCCTCGTTGGAGGCCTCAGGCACTGATGCATTGACATTGAACATATTATAGAGCAAGCCATGCTCCTCAGTTGTATAGGAGTATATGGCATGAGGGGCCATTTCCTGCCCCATTTGAGGAGTACATGGCGCTTTATCTTCTTTTTCATCGAGCATGGACACGATCTTTCTCATGTCCAATTGATTTATCTGCAGTGGTTGTTGATGTTGAGTTTGTTGCTGTTGTCGCCGCAGCTGCTGCTGCTGTTGAAATTGCTGCCTCTTCAAGAGACGAGTTCTTGCCTTGTCAGAGTTATCTGGAGAGAGCTTGGCCTTCTTCTTGAAATGAGTCCTCCAGTAATTCTTGATCTCATTATCAGTTCTTCCTGGCAAGCTTCTCGCAATTGTGGACCACCTGATTTTTTTAAAGAAATTGAATTAGCTATATATAAAGCTTTATTTAGAAATCTCAACGAAGACTATCAAAAAAATAAAAAATCAGTAAGGATGATGGGAGTTCAAGTTTTTACCTGTTCCCCCACCTAGCATGCAGCTCCACAATAATGCTCTCTTCATGGGGAGTTATCTGCCCCCTCTTCAGGTCTGGCCTCAAGTAATTCACCCACCTCAATCTGCAGCTCTTTCCATTCCTTTTCAGCCCTGCACAGCCCGCAAAAGACAGGGACATAAAATATCAGTCCCGACCAGTAGGAATACTATAGTCTACGGCAGCATTAGCAATAACAAGGTTGTAGGGAAATTCCATAAACGAATACTAATATTGACTAGGATAATTAAGAAAATCCACATGGGTCATTAATCAAGTAAAAACGGGGTTCTTTGCACCATTTCAATCGTAACAATCTAACCGAGCTTAGCTATTTCCATGTATATCCAGATAAATCTCTAGCATGGTTACATAGGCTAAGAAACCGAGCCAGAAAGCTCAGTAGCTAAAGAAAGGTTCTATGTAGAAGTTAGATATCCACCTGCAAGCCTGGCTACAGAGCTCCATCTTCCATCACCATGCAACCTGACATATTCAATAAGCAACCTGTCTTCTTCAGCAGTCCAAGGTCCTTTCCTCCAACCCTCTTCGATCAGACCACCCCAGGCCAACTGCCCTGCCATCACCCCCCAAGACATGTATAAAGGGAGGAATTAAGGAAAAGACTTGTGTTGTTAACGTGCGGGTAAAATTTTTATTCCATATTCTGTGCATATGGGGCTAGTGTTTGTTGCGTATTTATATCTGATCTTCCATCAGTCAGTTTAGTGTCACTGTCATATCATCCCTGTACTTCTCCTCTCCTGTCGTAGGTGTAGAGTTTGATTGCAAGATCAGAATAAAAAATATCTGAGTTTTTTATATTTCCGTAACGAATTCATTTCCATAGCTTTTTATCCATTGTTCTGAAACGTCAGTTAAAGTTTATGGGATCATGATTTGCTAAATCGAATCCATACCCTCTGATTGATGAGAAGTAACATCCCAATCTAGTGGTTGTGATGTAAGGATCAAATCTTTCAATAGATTTGGAAACGCCTTTGCCACTCATACCACCACTTGCGACACGCAAGGGCATCTGGGGAAATCTAAAAGAATGTCAAGACCTTGGGTGACATGTCCTAATAAGGACAGAATCCAATCAGATGAGGGTTCGTTTTATGCCAAAGTACTGAGACAGAGAACTAGTGATCTCATGGACGTAGGCCACGTATAGAAAAGGGCTCATGCACTAAGACACTATACACATGTTTTACAGTACTGCCACCAGTATTTTTTTTAAAAATTAAAACAATTTAGCATTAAATTGATTTTTTTAATTCTTCGTGTCCAAAATAAATTTTAAAAACCTAGAATAGCTGGTATGATCAGTAGCCCTTAAAGCATAATCTAGAAGTAGCAAATTAAAAATACATGGGTGGTGGGTTTTTTAACATGAAAATTACTCGTGCGCCAATAAGTCTTTACCAGCTGTTTGATTTGCATACTTATCAAGGAGATCGACACGAGTAATCTTGATTAAAATGTTAATTAAATAGGATTGATGGATACCATTTTGGGTGCTGGAGACATCATAACATTGAAGCCATTGATGGTCTCGGTCACCTTGCGGACAGGTGTGTGTTTTGGACGAAGATGGTGGAAAGAAAAAGCTCGGCGGTGGGTGGATGCATGTTTTCAGTCTAGCAAAGAGACGAGAAGAGAGGGCACAAAACATACTTGCGAGGCAACAAGTGCTAAACACAAGGGAACACTCGAGCATTATATGTACAAAGAGACAGTAACAAAGATAGGGTACAAATCAAATTTCTAAATGCTAACATGGCTTCTTGCTCGTGTTAGGGGGAGAAGCATGGAGGTCGCTGAAAATCATAGAGACCGTGATTAGTAATTAAAAGGAATTGATTAATTTTTTCTTTTTAAAAGTATTTTTAAAAAATAATTTTTTTATTTTTCTATGTACTTCAAAATAATTTTTTTATATTTTTGGATATTTTGATATGCTAATACAAATATAATTTTTTAAAAATAAAAAATATTATTTTGATGCATTTTCAAGTAAATGTTTTTCAAAAAAATAAGTACTCTTACTACACTTTCAATTATTAAGATTGTGTTTGTTTAATGGAAAATATTTTTTTAACAAGTGGTTTATATAAAAAATAAATTTTTAAAAAATAAATTATTTTTTTATATTTGGTAGTTTTATAAAAAAATGAGTTAAAAAATATTTTTTAATATTTATCTATGTCATGGAAAATAAATTAAAAAATAATTTATTAATATTTTAATTGTTTTCCCAAATTTATTAAGAGAAGATGACCAAATTTTATAGATAAAAAAGTTGAAGGAAGATAAAATTAAAAAAAATATTATTTTATAAATTATTTTAAATAAAATAAATAATAATTAAAATAATGAAAACCAAGTTTGACAAATAAAAATATTGAAAAATGATAAAATTATACATGAATCAAAAATTAAATCAAATTATAAAAGAAAAAAGTTAAAAAAAATATATCATATTCCATTTTTCTAATATAAGTAAATATATTGAATCCACTTTTCATAAAAATAAAATAAACCGGAAAGTTATTTGCCATTCGCCATTAACCCATCACACAAGCTGATCATCAATGACAACCCATGGAGCAACGTGTGACGTCACCATTCCACTATTTCGGCAACTTCAAACTAGAATGAACCATGAAAACAACATTACAATCGTTTAGGTTTTTCTGAGAGAATAGTTATGTTTTTAAAAAATATTTTTT
>NW_011499881.1:758023-897842 GCF_000495115.2 Populus euphratica
TTTAAAAAATATTTTTTATATTAAAATAATATTTTTATTTTTTAAAATTAATTTATTAAAAAATTCAAAATATATAAAAAAATTAAATTTTAATAAAAAAATATTAAAACATTTTAGAAATATAGGTGCTGGTGTGAGAGTGCTTTTCAAAAGCATTTTCAAAAAAATTTAAAATTTTTTTTGTTTTGAATTAATATATATTTTTATGTTTTTAAATTACTTTAATGTGCTCATCTTAAAAATAATTTTTAAAAAATAAAAAAATATTATTATTATTTTTTTTTTAATAAAAATACTTTAAAAAACAACTATAATTACACCGTTTTTTTAACTCAAAAGACTTGTTCTCTCAACATGCTTCAACCGCTTAAAATTTGCTTTACACCTTGTTATTATTTATGAAAATTAATAAAAATTATATTTTATTATATTTTAAAATTTTATTTAATAATTTAAAATTTAAATATTTTTTTAATATAATATTAAAAGTATTAACTATTAATGATATTAAAATTTTAATTACTAAACAATAATTAGTTTAAATTTTATTATTAATATTTATTTAATAAAAAATAAGTAGGTAGAAATCCGAATGATTTGCCAACCAAACAAATCTTACTTTAAAAAATATAAATTATATTTTAAAAATTCATTTAAAATTATAAATTAAAATAATTCTTTAAAAACTACATATGTCAAACTACAACGATCTCTTGTGTTTCCTGGTTTCACACCTTCGATGGGTGTCTTTTCAGAGTGATTAGGAGGATGAAGTTTAGAGGATGCTGTGGGGTTACAGCTACAAATTCCCTTTTGTTTTTACTTTCTTGGAAGGGAATTAACGTTGTGTCGTGCCCGTTACTTTCTAGAAGCTTAATAAAGAATGGGATCACATTAAACAAACTAGGCCAGATCAGGATATGGGAATTAGGGTGTGTTTTTTTAAAATATTAAGGTAGTGATTCTTATAATGTTTTTTTTTATATAAATACACTTTTAAAGAGTATTTTATATAGTGGTAGGGATTTTTTTTAAAGTGTTTTTTATTTAGAAATATATTAAAATAATATTTTTTATTTTTTAAAATTTATTTTGACATCAATATATCAAAATATCAAAACAATTCAAAAACACATTAATAACTAATTTAAAATAAAAAATAAAATTTTATAAAAATATAATAAGACCACCTTGTTTGTAAGTGTCTAAGGTTGTTTTTCAAAATGTTTTTTTTACTTAGAAATCCATTGAAATAATATTTTTTTATTTTTTAAAATTATTTTTAATATTAATACATTAAGACAATATAAAAACACCAAAAACAATATTAATTTGAAATAAAGAAAAAATACAAAAAATCTATTTTTTTAAAAAAATATTTTTAAAATATAAAAAATAAAAAAACTATAAAATTTTATAACTGAATATGGTATGGCCGATCAGTCAAATTAATCAAGCTTGTATCTTCGCCTGATATTTTAGCTGAGTCAGAGTCTCAGTAGCAAGTTGTGCATTTGATTACTTGGTTCCAGCATACTTATTCCTCTTCATGAAATTAGAAAAAATGCCTGAATTAATATGATTTACAGATATCTTGATTGCAACATTGTTAGTGCAAGCATCAAGAGCTAGTTTATCTAAGAGGTTGTATTTGTGTTTAAAGTAAAATGCAGGTATAATTTGTGTGATTTTTTTAAAATATAGTTTATAGTGCATGGAAAGCTGTTTTTTACAAACCTAATAGCAATGCATACTCAACATTCATAATAAAATGTGATTCTACTATTCACATGAATAGTAGTATATGATTTTTGCCGAATCTAATCTAGTACAAAACTAAATATATTGAATTTGGGTTGATTTCATAAAACAATATTTTTTTATTTTTAATTATATTTTATTAATAATATAATATTTATAAAATTTAATTATAATTTTAATTTTGTTCCTGATTATATTTTATATGATATTATTGCGTGCTTAAAAAATTAAAAAAAAAATACACTTTTAAAGAGTATTTTAAATAGTAGTAGAGATTATTTTTTAAAGTGTTTTTCGTTTAGAAATATATCAAAATAATATATTTTTTTATTTTTTAAAATTTATTTTGACATCAACATATCAAAACGATCCAAAAACACATGAACAACTAATTTAAAACAAAACAATTAAGATTTTATAAAAATATGATAAGACCACCCTGTTTGGAAGTCTGACTAAGCATGCTTTTTCACTTGGAAATCCATTAAAATGATATTTTTTTTATTTTTTTAAATTATTTTTTATATTAGTACATCAAATAATATAAAAATACCAAAAGAAATATTAATTTAAAATAAAAAATATGAAAAATCTAATTTTTTTAAAAAAATATTTTTAAAATACAAAAATAAAAAAACTATAAAATTTTATAACTCGATTTTGTATGGCCGATCAGTCAAAGTAATCAAGAGGTTGTGTATGTATTTAAAGTAAAACACAGGTATAATTTGTTTGATTCTCTCAAAATATAGTATATTGTGCATGGAAAGTTGCTTTTCACAAACATAAGAATAATGCATACTCAACATTCATAATAGAGTATAATTCTATTATTCATGTAAATAGTAGTACATGATTTTTACCGGGTCTAATATGGTCTAAAGGTAAATATATTAAATCTGGTTCAATCCCATAAAAAATATTTTTTATTTTTAATTGTATTTTATTAATAATATAATATTTATAAAATTTAATCATAATTCTAATTTTATTCTTGATTATATTTTATATGATGTTGTTGCGTGCTTAAAATATCAAAAAAATTACAGTTATTGTCAGGTGTATTTCATATGTGATAGAATTGTAGATAGTTCAATTAACAATAAAAAATATTTTATATAAAGTATTATTTATTTCATAATATAATAGCAATAGTTAAATCTATAATATTTAAATTTAAAACCATCAATATTAATATATATATTTTATAATTTTAATTTAAAAAGTAATTTTTTAACCGGTCACAGTAAAGTACTTTTTGTTCAATCTCAAATTCAACTAAAGTTTTAATCAAATATATATAAATATCAAATCAACCCTAATTAAAAATAATTTTTATAAAATAATTTTTTTTCAAATAATAACTACAAATAATTTTTATAAAATAATTTTTTTTAAATAATAACTATAAAAACTATCACAATACCTATATATATCGTGCTGAATCGCAAGACAACATTTATGTAATTTTGCTTCTAAATACATAAACATAAAATTTATTTTAAGAAAAAGAATAAAAAAAACAATTAATTGTCATTTTTTCATAGTGTCAATGATTTTACTATTTTATCAACAAAGAAATTCCTAAATTACAAGTTCTTTTGTATGTTTACAAATTAAATCTGAAAACAAAACCACAAATAAACATAATTGGCAGCAATTTCTCTGACCATCCAAGAAATGAATTGCAACCCGCTTGCCTTCGAGGACCAAACTCATTAATCTTTGCAAATTGGTATAGGAAATGAAGTAATAAACAGTGCCGAACAGATTACATCTGTTACAGGTCAAAACTCGAAAGTTATTCGAGAGTGCAATCCAATCGTATTTTTTATTTTTTTATTTTAAATTATTTTTTTATATATTTTTAAATTGTTTTGATGTTATAATATTAAAATTAAAATTTTTAAAAATAAATGAATTATTTTAATATATTTCAAAACAAAAAATAATATTTACTGCTCTGTCAAACACCCGTTTAATAGCTTAGCATTTGATTGAATCAGGTAAACAAATGTTTTTTTTTCATTATTTTTTTCTAAGTTTTCAATTTGTCGATAAGCTCTTGAAAGCCGACGGCAAAGATCAGGTAGGTAAATTAGGATTTTCAGAGCTATTTTGAACTGAAACTTGCCTAAAATCCTTCTCGATGGCGTTGACTGTATCAATCAGGGAAGGTAAAAAGGAACAGATAAATTTAATATACAATAAATATAAAACAAAGAGGGCTTTAATGGTGGTGGACATAAACCAATCCATATTTGAGTCAGATTAATTCTTAATCAAACTTCACCATACCTGTGAATGGCCACAGAAACATGAACGTAAAATGTTCTTGTCTTCTTCTTCTTAGTTCTCCTCCTCCTCCTCCTTTTCGTTAGCATGGACTGTGGTCATAGTCTCCTGGACAGATCTCTATCCTCTTGAAGGCATGCGTGATGACATAAGCTAATTGTGCACGAATGCTTGAATTTCTTTTATAATGAAGAACCTGCCTGATTGCCTCCCATGAAACGTTTGCATGATTGGACTATGATTCTTAATTTTCTGTGCACCTTCGTTGAGGTAGTAGAACTCACTCGAACTACTGCAGATCTTGCTTGTTTTCCATGGCAATCCAGACATTTAATTTCCACTCTTTTTTCTTTTATTTGATCTCTCGATGAAGGGAAAAAAATAATAAAATTCTTAATATAATCACTTATTGTATTGTGATTTTCTGTTTTATTATTTTGAAAATTAACTATAATTATTTTGTAGCTGTGCTAATTGTGAATGCTACAGTATAATTGTCACTCGATAAGTATTTTTACCTTAAAAAAAAAAAAGAAGAAGCAAAGAATATCATTTGTTTCATAACATTACCATCTGTTAAGCAAGATTCCAAACCAGTTCTTATTAGTATTCATAAGAATATATATCGACTACAAATAAGAATTTTTTTTGAAAAAAAACTTTAATTCATATCTCCAATTTCAAGTACAATGAAACTTTAATTCCCCGTTTTTTTTAGTGCTTATATATCACATATATAAGCTACAGTGTTTGAAAAGTATTTTAAAAAAAATTAATTTTTTTTGTTTTGAATTAATAAATTTTTGATATTTTTAAATTATTTTGATGTGCTGAATTTAAAAATAATTTTTTAAAAATAAAAAATATTATTAACATATTTTTTTAAATGAAAAATATTTTAAAAAATAACTACAACCACACTTTTAAACATATATTAATATCTTCAAAAATTTATACATGTTATATCTATGTTCTTTTCTTATACTTTATTTGATTTTTAACGGTGACTATTTCTAAAAATAAAATCCAAACAATCAACGTATATAATTAATAGATGTAATTCGTAAATATTCTTAAGAAATATTCATTCACGATACAATAATCAAATAAACTATTCCATTATTAATTAATTACATCAAAATAAAAATAAAAGACTCAGATACCCTAGCAAAAATGTATATCAATCATACCCATAAAAACGTGAGACATCCCTTTTTTTTTTTTCAAACTAAGCTATGATAATCTTCCCATTAATTTTAAACCATCATTAACTTAGGCCTGTTTGTTTTGGATTATAGGGAAACTTACTTCTCATTAAAATTTGAATATTTTATTTTGTTTTAAATTAATTTTTTTAATACTTTGATTTAAAAATTAATTTTAAAAATAAATATATATTATTTTAATATATTTTTAAATAATAAAAAAAACACTTAAAGTCTCTCTCTCTCTAATCCTGTCCAGCTTCTTGTCCTCTATATTAATTACGAACTTCTTGTCAAACTCTCTCTCTAATCCTTGGTCTTCTGGACACTGCCGACTAATTTTAGCTGATGCCTCTTTTTACTTGAACAAGAATTATATCCTATCGCCGGCAAAGCACTAAAAAGCCTAAAAAAATCGTAAAGTCGGAATATTTAAGTGTTCTTTTTTCATGTCTATCCTCTCCTTCCCTAATTATGATTTAATTAATTGAATCTCTCTTTTATCTTTCCCTTTTAGCATTAATTAATTCCTCAGCTCGATGCCCTACGGCCCTTCCAGGCGTGCTTTTTGACCCGGCTGGAGCATGAATGCTACGCTTTCCACTGTTGGTCAACGGGTCAACTCCCTCATACAAGCTTGAAACACGATTTGGGTAGGCATCCATACCTGTCATCTTCTCTAGCCACAATCCACCTTCATGTGCTTGTCATTGCGAATGCCAAGCAACAAATTATTATTATTATTATTATTATTATATATTCATTTCTTTAAGAGAAGAAGATAAGTTTCTGTGTGTGTAAATGTTCGATTAATTTGCCGTGGAAATAGAATATGTTATTCTTCTATTTTATTTTACATTATTATTCTAGTCTCTTTTTTTTTTAATTTGCCTGCTTTATTCAGTCATACACTTTTTTACCTTTATTATCTCTCCGAAGCATGGAACTTTTACCCTAAGCTCTCCAATCTCGGAGATGATGATTTTGGCTCGGTACTCACCGCTTCATCTTCATCTCGGAGATAATTACATTTTATCATAAAACTGTAAGTATGATAAAATGTAATTCCAGCCGCATCTCACCACCCTACCAAACATATCTAAATTGTCATTGAACAAGTCTCACACTGCTAAGGATTCTTTTCCTATGAACCACTCCTGTCATATTTTAATCATCACGACCAGACCAAGAATTACATATCAATGGAAAAACATTCACAATTATCTGTTTGTTTTCGTCTACTTTTTGTTTACTGAACTGGGAAAACAAAGAATCAGCTTGAATAGAATTATACTATATAGCTACTGGAAATAGTAATTATAATATGTATTAAATGTGACGCAAATTCAAGAACACTAGCTGGATATTGAAGCCAAAACCCTAGGAACGCGATTGTTTAGGCCTTTCCTTTTCACAACCTTTAGCTTCTGGTAAACAATGCTTTCAAACACTTTATTGTTGCATAAAATATTGGAGGATTGATCCAACTTATTGTGGTATTTGATTCCAGAGTAGACTCGTGATTCCAACTTCTGCTCGTGATTCTTCCACAAGAAAATTGATTGTCTTACTAGATCTTGCCGGACCAGATCGCTAGACTGTATTATTAGAGTGATTAGGCAAGCAATAAAAGGGATTAAGCATGTCATCCTCTAGATGAACTCAACACCGGCCAATTGCTAGGTTGAGTTGTCTGCCAACAACCCTAGCTAGTCGTGAGTTTTTCTTTTTGAAAATAGCCATTATAGTAATTTGAAAGCGGAAAGGGTTATAGTTGATCAACAGGTATTCAATGACGTGGACACTTCTCCTAATGCTGGTCTCAAAGTAATTCTCAATCACAGATTTTGTCCCCAGATTATTGGCAGCAGACCAACATTACTTTAAAATAAAACACCGGTAAGAGCACTTGTGCTCTAAAATTAGCTGATCAATATAAAACAGGTTCATCGTACCCTAATGTAATTTTATTCTGATTATTAAAATTCTAAAAATGTTTAAAAATAAATATAATTAAAATATAGAAATAATATAATCATACCGTAATTCATCGAATCATTAGATTGGATCCTTAAATATTGTTACTCGTTGAAGATTTTTCTAAGTTATTCTTGCTCCTAGGTGAAGGGATTTATAAAATTAACATTATTTAACTTATAATTGTATTTAATAAATATTTATAATAAAAATTAAAGAAATATCGGATTGTTTATAATATAATCATATATTTTTTTTGGTTGTATTAGTAAATTAAATATGTTTCAATACTTAAAAAAATTGATTTCGTATCCCTATTTCATATCCCTATTTTTTATTTTACTTTAGTTGAAATTTTTTATGTTTTAAAACTAGATAAATTATAAAAAAATTATATGAATTATTCAATATTTTATAATCACGTGCTTTAATTTAATAAATATTCAAATTTATTTATTTATAAATAATTTAATAAAACTATATTAAGGATTAAACAAGAAAAGCCGAAAACACTTGCGTTCTCTAATACCATAATTACAAGCCCAATCGAGAGAGGGCAACCCAAATTAATGAAATTGAGAGGTACTTGGGCTCAAGTCTAGTTGTTTCATGGACTTGACTGACCCATCTAGGCCCATACCGAAAGCCATGTGATCCGACCCGCTATGCTGTGGCAGAGGCGGTAGTGGTAGCAGGGAAAGCTGCCTCCCTATTGCAAGCTTCTTGAATAATATCATCTAGGCCTGCTCCTCCTCCGTCTACTAATGACAGGTAAGCTTCTTTCTGCTTTCTCTCATTCATATAGGGTTTCCTTTTTTTACTCAATGTTCAGGAAAGACTTTGACAGTTGAGATATAGTTAATCTTCAATATTTCATGTAACATGGACTGGCGTTTGGTGATTCTTGATTTTAGGGCTTCTATACTTGATTCTGTTTAGTTCTCTTTGTTTATGAATGTTTATTATTTACGAATTATATTTGTTAAGATTTGTCGTGTCGTGAATGTGTTCTCCGTTTTTTGCTGGTGTACTGAAGAAATAAAAATTAGTAATCATTGCACTGATAAGGTTTCTGATGTGAACAATGTTAAGGTTGCTGGTTGTTGATGATATGGAACTAGATTGTTTGATTTTTATTGAGTTCCTTGTTCTGAAATAGTGCTTTTAGAATGTAGTTGTTAGCTACTGCCTATTTTCTTTGGTGTCAGGCCAGACTGATTATTATTTGTTCTTTGCCTTTGTTTTAAATTTGATTCCAGGAGGAAATGGGCAAGAAAAGGCAAATTCTTTTCCGTGAATCAGATCCTGATATTGATCTTAAGTCTCTTATTCATCAGCATTCTTCGATGTTTGACAAGTTGATTAAACTCATCCCTGCTAAGTTCTATCTACCCACTGACGAGAAAGAGAAGCCATGGTTTCATGGCCTTAGTACGGGTGCAAAAGCTTCAGCAAAGAAGGAGGCAAGGGAAAATATTAAGAAAGCAAGGAGAGAACATCTTGACCCTGAGAAGTCTTCTACAACAACCCTTGATTTGTTGATGCAAAACTTGGAGAAGGAAAAATCAAACAGCGAGAGTAAAGGTGAAGAAGTGGAGTTAATCCAATGGTGTCTGGTTTAGAAAATGATGACCAATCAGTCACGTATGAAGAACTCCGCAACGACTTCATCGTAAAATTGAAGAGCTTCGAGGAGGTAGAGATTGTGGTAGCTCAGAGAGATCAAAGAAGAGGAGGGAGATGAAATTGATTCTGCAAAAGAAAAGCAAGAGGGAATCTGGGTCTGAAGAAAAGAGGCCTGGCGTGAGTACTTCATTGGTAAGGGTGGAGAAGGATGCAGAAGAAGCTACAAAGGAGCTCAAGTTCAGTCATGTTAAAATGGGGAATGAAGAGGAACACGGGAAGAAGAAGAGGAGGAGGGTTTCAAAGTTAAAGGAGCTTGAAAAAGCAAAAGAATTGGAAGAAGCAAAGAAAGACCCAGATAAAGGGGGCCTAGTCTCAAAGTAGCATTCATGGGAAGCAGCAACAAGTAGAGCTGCAGGAATTAAAGTTCATGATGATCCAAAGTTTCTGAAACAGATCTTAAAGAAGGATAGCAAGAAGCATCAAAAGAATACTGAGAAGTGGAAGGAAAGGGTTGAAACCCAGCTGAAAATGAAAGCTGAGAAACAGCAAAAAAGATCGAGGAATATAGCTGACAGAACTGAACAGAAGAAGACGAGGCCAGGGTTTGAAGGTTGCAAGGACGGTTATATCAATGAAGGTTTAACTTGAGGTGCCTCAACTCAAAAGTTTCTAATGTCGTGCTAGTCTCCTGCTCCTTTTCTGCCCCATTTTTTCCTTTTTTCTCTCATACTTTTTGTAGCATTGTTTCAAGCATGATTTCGTATCAAAATGAGCATTATTTTGTAGAGGAATTTCTGTTCATAGAGTGCCCCCTGATCTCTGCCCCATTTTTCATGTGCTTCTATGGTTCCTTCATTAAATATTGTTGGTATTACTAGTATGTAGTCGTAGCTTAAATAACAAACCGAATGGAATGCGCAGAATAGAATGTAAAATGAGGGTTAATTTAGCTAACCCAAATTATTTTGAGCCTGAAGCTTAAATAAGTTGGCCAGTTTTGAGACTGAATGTTTAATTGCCATACTGAAAATCTGCCTTGCTGATACCTGATGGCCATCCTAGATAGAATGTTCTTTCAGCTGCGTATGTTCTTGTGTGTTCTATAGCTATGTACTTAGACTGTAATGCTGATGAGGAGAGGTAATTAAAATTAAAACTTGGGAGAGATTAGGGGAGAGGTAGACCAAAACCATTACAGCAGTTGATAATGTTGGTTCAAAGTGGATTTAGTGGGGGTGGCTAATCTACAGAACCAACTGCAATTGGTTTGTGATGGAGAGACATTCATGGAGTTCTTTTCTTCTGATTAATAGTCCCTGCTGTGGAAATGAAAATAACCAGAGACTATTCTACACATACCCGTTTAGTTAATTCAAATTAAACCATAGTGCTGGCTGCCGGAACAGCACTGCCCTTATGTATAGGTTCACCAGTACCAGCCCCCACACCATAGCCAGTGTCACGATATCCCGGGCCATACTTGCTGCTAAACACCCCGGCGTGAAGCAACAAGAAGTGCAGAAGCTGTGTAAATGTCAATATGATCATAAATGCCTCTACTCTCCTCAGTCTCCAACCTCTGTTGCCTCCTACGTTTATCTCCTTGCATGCAAACCTTTAAGCAAGAAATTGAAGAAAAAAATATCAGTTGATTAATTCATTGGTCTCTACAAAGTAGATTTGTGTTAGGATGTCTAGTTAATTTACCCAAAAGCTAGGGCAGTGATGCTCCAAGCAACCAGCTGATCCTGCAGCAGCTGGACTATCATTCCTCCATGCCCTGATGTGGGCACCTCCTGACAATTTTGATGCTATGCCAACAACAGAAGCTAATATTGCAAAGGTCAGAAAGAATCCTGTTGCTGCACCCCCCCCCAAAACCTGGCAATTATTTTTTTGTTTAGCCAAAAAGATTTAATATCTACAACTAAGTACTAAGGAGCCTGGATTAAATTAACAGATGGTCAGGCTGATCAGAGATTAATAGTGAAAGGAATAGGTGAGAACAGCTGCCAACATGTTAACATGTTACAAGAATAATATATATAATCATATCATGAATCTTAAAATTAAAAATTAAATAATTTTTATAGTTTGATGATTTTAAATATGATATTAAAGTTTTGATAATTAAATAATCATGAATTTTAAACTCAATATCCTTATTTTAAATAAAATTAAGTATAAAATAGTGTAAATTTATATAAGTTTGAAGTCCAAAAATAATATAAAATAATATTTTAAAATTTTCCTTAAAAATTAAAAATTTTAAATTAAAATATAATTTTTCATATAAAAATCTAAACTTTTAAATAAAAACGGTTATATAATACAACACACATACATGATTAGCGTAAAGGCTGTTCGAACACAGAGGAAACACAAGAGGGGAGTAGCCGTCCCCATCTACACCTGAAAAATAGTGGAGAATTTCAATGGTTTGAAGTGCGCGCGCGCGTGTGAGAGAGACATCTTGTCCGAAACAGTGGATATCCTTCACTTTTCAACTACCCTCTTCCATCGTATTTGACGTTGCGGTTAGATCAAAACACTGTTTATCCAAAAATTGAATTTTTAAATATTTTAAAATTATTTTAATATAGTAATGTTAATAATAAATTTAAAAAAATAAAAAGTATATTATTTTGATATATTTATAAATAGAAATATTATAAAATTTAATTTCTACCGTATCCTTTTTCATTCATAAAATCTTTTTTCCAATAACCTCTTAAAACAATTGATAAAATAATAAATATGAGCTTGTTATTTATATTAAATAGTTCCATCAAGTCACATATTGTATGGATTTATCTATTTTTATGATTAAAATGTATTTTATATTTTAAAAAATATTCTACATAAAATAAAAAACCTGAGAAATGTCAAGTTCAAAACTCATATTTATATATAAAAAAATATCACAGTAAAAAAATTGAAAAAGAATAAAATAAAATAAAATGAGTTATATTTTTTATTAACTTGATGGTAGCAATAAATACATTGAACTTTTATACATGGCTTTCGTAATTCATCAAAATCAGTATAATAAATTCATTTAATATAATAAATTTAACTGGGTTAATTATGTTTAGGAGACATTGATTGGATTGATTGATAAAAAAGTATAATGATGATTAATAAAAAGTAATATATAACCACTTGATTATTACCAAATATTGAAATAGTGAAATGGTAAAGAATCAATTAAGAGGATATTATATCTTTAATTTTAATCTTATCACTTTATTTTCTAACTCAAATATAAATATAGAATTGACTGAAAATTCCGAATCAACAGATATTTTTTATAAATATTCAGATTTTAATGGTAAATATTTTTGAATTATATATTAGTCAGGTGACTTAGATAATCATAATTTAAAAAATAAATAAAAAACACAAGTTGCAGGTGTGTAAAAAATAAAAGGAATTTTGGCAAGATTACAAAACTGCCAATTTCTAAATAAAAAATATTGTTTTGGTGCAACATGCACAGATCCTGGAGGGCTTGTGGGAGCCAAGACCTCCCCTCACACCCCCCTTGTCTCCGCTCTCCACCCATGCTGCTGCGAATAACTTTTTATTTTTATTTTTTATTTTAATATAACTCGAGAGATTGTCTATTTTTAATGTCATGATATCGAGATCGTTTTTTTTAATATATTAAAATAAAATAATTTTTTATTTTTAATTTTTTTTTTATTAAAACATAGAACGATTTAAAATAATAATAAAATAATTATAAGCAAAACAAAACTTCAAAAAAATTTAAAAATTTTGATTTTTTTACTTTAAATTAAATATTTTTTATGTTTTTATATCATTTTAATATGCTAATATTAAAATATATATTTTTAAAAATAAAAATATTATTTTAATATGAAATATTTTAGAAAATAATAGCAACTACAATAAACTGCCATCTTTATAAATAATAAAAAAATATTTTTTATAATATTTTCAAACCTTTTTACAAACTAAACTTGTTTGTCAAAAAATGGTGACAAAGTGTTGCTGTGCTCAAAATGTCGGGAGTATCAGGATACTTTTCTCTCAACATGTCTCTTCTAAAATAAACTATGTACCATAATTTTTAATTTATTTTTAAATAATTATTTGAAATAATTATTTTTTAATAAATTAATATTTATATTTTCTTATAGATAAAATATTCTGAGAAGAAATTCGAGGTACAAAAGAGTGAATAATATTTTGAATTATAGGAGATGGACATGGGTAATTTAAAAATAAACGGTTAAATATATTTCATTGGACAATATAGATATAAATTATCCTGTATAAGTACTGGGAAACTTTTTATTCGACACGTAACAAAAATAGTTTATTCTATCCATGTATAAAAATATATTAAAATAATATATTTTTTTATTTTTTAATTAAACTTGATATAATCATACTAAAATTAAAATAATTCACGTGAAAAATATTAATTTAATATTTTTATATAAAAAATAATTTAAAAGCATCTTCTAATAAAAAAATTCCTTACCTATTATATTTTAATTTTATACCATCAATTTTTATGAGTTTTTTTGTTAATAAAAATTCATAACTTGTGAAAAAAATTGATCCATTAAAAAAAAAAAAAATATGTTTAGTTGATGAATCTTTCAAAAGCATTTTAGTATGGGTTGTTTAGATACATGATATAAATTGTTTTTTAAGATTTTTCTTATATATAATTATATTAAAATAATATTTTTAATACTAATATATTTTAAAAAACATAAAAAATTATTTTGAATTTTTTTTACCGAAATTCCATTTTTTTCTTATTCCTCGTATTTTCTGACACGTTGGTCACCGTACCTGTTTTCTAATCAGATCTCCACCATACACGTGTGCACGGAACTCACGAAATAAGAGAGAGCAAACGGACGAAGACAATTTTTGTAACCCAAGCCCCTGCCACCCTTCTTATATTTGTCTGTACTGTCTAAACAAGTCTTTCGCTGCTCTTTTCCTCCTTGCCACTGCCATGGCAGCAACTCCTTCAACTGGAAGCGCTTTCAACTCCCTCACTTGAATCCATGAAAAAACCCTAACGAAACCCCATTTTCCATGCTTTTGGACCCCCACTTTCTCTCTAAATATGGGTTCTTGGCTCCAAGACCTCAACCTTGTCCCCCCATCTCCATCCTCATCCTTAACCGCCGCCGCATCCACCAGCTCCACCATCATAGCCACCGCTGGGTCCACGAAGAAGGCAGCCGCAGCTTTGTTAGTCCCAAAAGTCGAACCTAAACTTGAACCATTTGATGTTGAAACCCCAATTTACCAACCACAACAACCGCAAGACCCCACCAGCAGCTCCCAGGATCTCTTCTTTAGCAGTTCTACACCAAATTGTTTCTCTAATTCCCAATTAACCCCTCCCCTCTCCCAGTCCACCTCCTCCGAGGACGACAATTCCAATAATCTCTATTCCGAATACAACCGAATCTCCGAGCTCTTTCGCACAGCTTTTGCCAAACGCTTGCAGGATCAATATGGTGACGTTTCAGTCGTTTCGGACCCAGATTCCCGCGCTATCGTCCCTGTTAAAGAAGGTGATAACAATGCCCTCTCATCTGTCGTGGTTTCCCAGCGGCCGAAGTACCAGAAGCGGTCTTCTGAGCTGGTGCGTGTAACAGACCTCGGACTCGAGGACCAGAGGTATTTTCGTGACTTGGTCCGCCGGACACGAATGATCTATGACTCCCTTCGGATTTTCTCTGTCTTGGAGGAGGAAAAGCGACGGGGAGAACGCCTAGGACGGCGCGCGCGCGGAGATCTACGTGCTGCCGCTACAATGAGGGATTGTGGGCTTTGGCTCAATCGGGACAAGCGGATTGTGGGGTCCATTCCTGGTGTTCAAATTGGGGATGTTTTCTTTTTTAGAATGGAACTGTGTGTTGTTGGATTGCACGGACAACCTCAGGCTGGAATTGATTATCTTCCTGCTAGCCAGAGCTTGAATAGGGAGCCTATTGCTACTAGCATTATTGTTTCAGGTGGTTATGAGGACGATGAGGATTCTGGAGATGTGATTATTTACACCGGACATGGCGGGCAGGACAGCTTGAACAAGCAATGTGAGCACCAGAAGCTGGAAGGTGGGAATTTGGCGATGGAGAGGAGTATGCATTATGGGATTGAGGTAAGAGTGATTAGAGGGATTAAACATGCAGGCAGTGTTAGTAGTAAGGTTTATGTCTATGATGGGTTGTATAAGATTCTTGATTGCTGGTTTGATGTTGGGAAATCAGGGTTTGGTGTTTATAAGTATAAGCTACTGAGGATAGATGGCCAACCAGAAATGGGTAGTTCGATCTTGAAGTTTGCGGAGACTTTGAGGACTAAGCCATTGAGTGTGAGGCCTAGAGGGTATTTAAGTCTTGATATTTCAAATAAGAAGGAGAACATGCCGATTTTTTTGTTCAATGATATTGATAATGATCACGATCCTTTGTGTTATCAGTATCTTGAACGCACCGTGTTTCCTGTCTTTGTTATTACTAATGGAAGCAATGGAACTGGATGTGATTGTGTTTCAGGATGCAGTGATGGTTGTTTTTGTGAGAGGAAGAACGGAGGTGAGTTTGCATTTGATGATAATGGGTTTTTGTTGAGAGGGAAGCCAGTGGTATTTGAATGTGGGGTTTCTTGCAAGTGTCCGCCAACCTGTCGAAATAGGGTGACTCAAAGGGGATTGAGAAACAGATTGGAAGTGTTTAGGTCAATGGAAACTGGCTGGGGAGTTAGGTCGTTGGATTTGATCCATGCTGGTGCTTTTATATGCGAGTATGCAGGGGTTGTCATCACTAGAGAGCAAGCCCAGATTTTCACCATGAACGGTGGTGGGTTGGTTTATCCAAATCGGTTTTCTGCTAAATGGGCAGAATGGGGGGATTTGTCTCAGATCTATCCAAATTACATCCGTCCATCATACCCTGAGATTCCACCATTGGATTTTGCAATGGATGTGTCAAAAATGAGGAATGTTGCTTGTTATATGAGCCATAGTTCAACTCCAAACGTGCTTGTGCAGTTTGTGTTGTATGATCACAATAATTTGATGTTCCCTCACATCATGCTTTTTGCAATGGAGAATATCCCACCTTTAAGGGAACTAAGCCTTGATTATGGGGTGGCTGATGAGTGGACGGGGAAGCTTGCTATCTGCAACTGATTAAACTTAAAGAGGATGTGCAACTTTTTTGTGTGTTGTATCACCGTGTTCCGAGGACATGATGTGCTAAGGTAAATTTAATTATCTACTGTTTGCAGCTCTAGATCTACCCTGAACACATATTAGTGCATCTGATTTTGTTTGTGCATTGTTATAACAGGATATATTTTTTGTAGTTCTGGTAGTTTGCAGTATCAACTGTGTCAGCTGTTGGGTTAGTTTTTTTGTTCCTTTTGCAATTTGCTGATTCAAATGAGTTTGTGTTTATTGCGTGTCGTATTCCTTGCCTTACCACACCATATTCTCGCAGATCTTTTGTTATGCATTTTTGTGTCTTTTCTTGCAGTTAGAACAACTCAAATCCTGTTCTTTTTTGTCCCTCTCTTTCATTAAAAAGTTGTGTCAGCAATGATTAAATTAGTATCTCACTATTGCTATAAATAATCATACTGGCTTTCTTTTATTAGGGTAAGCCTTCTTTGACGTTCATTCTAGGATGTCTTCATCTCATCAACTTTTGGTTTCTTGGAACCGAACATGGTTTCTTTTGACCTTTAATGTGTTTTTTTCCTGCAAAGCTAAGCTTACATACCAAGTTTTCTATGTTTGGAGTAGTCTGCAGCATGGTCTCTGGATTCCAGTTTTTGTCAGTTGGGTATCTAAGTTCTAGATTTCATGTTCACTTTGGCACTTCAATGCATGTACATTAGAACCAATTCAACAGTGTCTTGCTACTTAAAAGATTATGCATGATGCTTTTCTCATACATCTTAATAGTTTGATCTTGATTTGTCTAGTGTTTCTCAATTGTTTCTGAGACCTGGTCTTAACCCTCCTTATCTTTTTGATACCGCTTCTTTGTGATTAATCTGTTTTCTTCTAAAACAGATACTATCAAGAAAACCTTAAATGCCTTTTTAAAGTTGTAGCTCTACTACCATATGCTTATGCCATATTCGCAATTGAGATTCTAGATAATGTTGGCTGAAATTCCACTCTTGTCAATAAGAAGGGTCTTAATTTCATTCAAATGCAATGATACTTCCTCTGAGCCATCTTGTCAACATGCTTCCTTGATCTTATGACAGGTTTAGTTAAACAAAACCTTATTAAATCTTATCATCCCATATGTACTAATGGCTACATATGGGAATTTGCCATTTGTATAACTGATAACAATTGGACAAAACTTGATTGCTGTCAATGAAAAGTTGGACCATTGGAGGGCTGTGTAAATAATAAAAATTGAATGTTTGCAGCCTATTCATAATTGACCAATCATTTAGTTTCTCTATAGCTTATTATTTTTTAAGGCATCCCCTTTCCCTTTTAAGCATCTCTGCTCGCAATCCATTAAAGTTTAAATATACACGTACATCTCAGGTACCATTTCTTATTTTGGCTTTCCATGTGTCCCTTAAAATAGTTATTAGCAAATGATAGTTATTGCTGCAGTATAGAATTTAGTACAATAGGACTTCCAAGCAACTTCCTATTCCATTTCTGTACAGCATCAAGATTTCAATAGCTTGTAACCTAACCAATGTGCAGAATCATGACTAAATAACGTGGAAAGAAGAAAATGATTGAGAAACACCAGAGAAGAAAATTCTGAAAGGATAGAATTAAATAAGATAACCATTCAGCTATGCATCTAAAGCAAGAAAAGGGAAAAAAACATCCAACTAAATTGTTGCAAGGCTCAAAATGATATCTTGTAGAAGAACTTGTGCTCTAACTCCATTAAATGAACACCCAAATACCTGTACAAGGAATTATGATGTATTAGTGCTGTTGTAGGTCATCAGTGACTTGTTTATTTATAAAATTATTACTAAAAAAAAATAAAACTTATTAATGTGATTAGTGATGTCACTTTCGTGACAAGTGCTTTGCTGTCCTGCTAATTATTTTACTTACTTCCATCAACTCATTTGTCATGTAATACATTTTTAATCTCTTAAATTGATAGCGGAAGCTATCAACTTTTGGGTTTGGGGGACTTGTCAAGCATTGATTTCTATACATAAATACCTATATGCAATGCTGCCTGGAGTGGCTGATGGAAATTCATTTCTTGAAGACATGGTGAGATATTTCTCCCGAGCTCTTAAATTTAATATTATTTTTGTCTAGAAAGTTTCAAATGGAAGAATATGGATTGGTGATCTTAGGTCACATTTCATTTAAGCACAGCAACATCTAAACTTTTATGAGTGTTCATGTGAGCGGTGTAAATGCTGGCTGGCAACCTGCTTAACTGACTTAACACTGTTTTTTGCAATTTTAAGGGTTCATGTCAAATAATTTCTATGGAGAAATTATCTTGTTCAGCTAAAAAAGATGAGCACTTGAGTTTTCAGAGTAGTGCTGTTTTGTGAACATAATCTTGCAAGCATAATGAAGAAATTATATGTTGGCTTTGTTTTCGTCCTTTTATTTATTTTGGGGGGGTTGATTTTTGATTATATGCTGTTTGGTGCTTGACTAGTCTGATAACATTGAGCTTGATTCTTCTATTTTTCCTTTTGGGGGCGAATATGGAACCTTAAGCTGTACAATGGGGTGGTTGTCCTGGTTATTGAAACACCTCAACCTCTATCCCAATGAGATGTAGTTTTCAGGTAATCCGGGATTTCAACCATTGGATGCAAATAGGGCTGAAAATGGTTTGGTTTTGAAGTTATTAGTGGCTTGGTTTGTATAGTAGCCATGATGTCATGTTTCTGCAAAAGAATTAAATTGTATAGCATGCTTAGGAATGTGAGTGTTAATTTCTTATCAAATGCTAACTTTTTGCAATGCAGTTTAATTCTTTTGCAGCCTTCTTTTCTTCTTCATTCTCATATCTCCCAATATTAATCATAAAAAAAGAAATATATGCTCATTTTCATTACCTTCCTGCAGGTGGGAGTCTGAAAATGGATCCTCCACGGTTTTGACCAATGTCTTCAATTTTGTGGTTGTCATCTTTTTTTTCCTTGAGAGTTGATGTTACAGAGTACTGGATTACAAGTAACATCCACCTGTCACCTGTGCTGACATGACCTTTCTGTGTTTTCCCCTTGATTTCATATTATTATGGCTTCGCAGGTGGTAAAAAGGTGAAACAAGATGTTGGAACTGACAATTTTCTCAGCTAAAATGTGGATGCTGCCATTACTGGCATTTTGACTCTGGTTGACTGGATCTCTAGGATGAAATCTTGTACCCTAATTCCTCGAGGCAAGTTGCATAGGATTTTGTAAGCTTGTTGCTTGTATGATGACCGAATGAACTTATTGTACCTTGTATATACAAAGTTCTAACTGTACAAGCTTGTAAAGAAAATCTTGTTGCATCAAAGATAGCCAACTAATTTATTCTTAATACCTTAGATTGTATTTCTTAGTGAAATTAGGAGTTGGATTTAAGTGCTGATTGGTAGCTAAGCACTAGATATTTCTGCACGTTGTGCTTGGTTGGCATTCCGCAGATACTCCCCTCAGGTGAATAGTATATACACTGTTGGTGAATTAGTTGAAATTCGTACTGCCACAGCACCGCAGCATGGAGCAGGTTCATATGTGCGCATCTTTTGGGGACAACGTTGGGGTAGGTTCGTATGTGCATGTATTTGGAGCTTTGAAATGAATGTTGAAAACATGGTGTGCATTAGTTTATGTTTCTGTTGCCAGAGTTGTCTTGAAAGTAAACCAATACATGGTATATGGTGGCAAAAAGCTGCCAAGGAATAGATACAACCTCACTGTCAACTGAAAGGTCTGTTGAAACTTTTTCGCATCCAGAATCACCTTCCACAGCATCATCACCTCATCTGTTATTTACGTAAATGAGAAAGCTGACATGTATCCCATCTCGCAGACAGAAACAGTAATTATAAAAAACATTGGTGAGAAAACTTATTGAAATTCACGTAATTCTAATATTAAGCGCTTCCGTTTTTAGGTTGTTCTTTGGAAAGGTTAAATCCTTTCGCAGGAATTGATGATCTTCAGCTCTATACACTACCACTAAAACGATGTTGTTCGTTGCTAGCTGTTACCATTGGTGAGCAGCTGTTACCATTGGTGAGCACCTAACTTCGCCATCACAGAAGTACTCGAGATTCGTGTAACATTCAGTTTTCTATATGTACATGTATGCAATTTTAAAGAGAGTTCATAGTAGCATGATTGATGCTTCACAAATCCCCTTGGACACGCATTTCTTGGGCGTCAAGCTTGGGAGTTCCCGGCTCCATTTTTTCCCACAGCCCGCTGTCTGGCTCGTTCCATCTTCCGTTTACGCCATTCCTCCAAAGCTGAGTTGACATTTAACGTCATCAGGATCAACATGATAATATAACCAACAACATTCACCTTACGAACAAACGTACAGTTGTCAAAACATAAAAGTTCTGAGGCACTGTATAAACAAATATATTATCTATCAATACTGTAAAAATTATGAAGCCAGGGACATCAGGTTTCCTAGACCTAAAATTACAGAAATCATGTTATCTGAATATGTTTTGGAGAGAAGCATTTAAGGCAACTGACCAAACCACAATGATACTGGGATGGTAGATATTTTTCTTTTCTTTCCAGGAAGTTCATTCTTTATTTTGATGCAGCAAAGTGACCATTGCCATTTCACAGATATGAAGCTTTTTTGTACGGACTACTTAAAAGAAGCTGCACAAAACATAAAGCTAAAAAAAGAAGCAGCAATTACCTTTAAAACTGGAAACATCATTAAGTGAATGGATATCTTGCAATCTTTTAGAAAGATCAACTGCAGCAGTCTGCTTCATATCTTTGTGTTGGACTGTTTCAGGTTCTGCATAGGCTTCTTGTTCAATTTCTTTAATCTGCAAACACTAAAAGAATCAACTTCTATAGAGAACATATTCCAAACCATGAGTTCTCACAATTTCCCTCCCCATGCTTGTTTGATACACGATGACAACTGACAAGAGAGAGAGAGAGAGAATTCAATCTTGATGGGGAAAAAATGCATGCCAAATTTCAGACATATAATCTAACAACCAAAATGGAAGTAAGAAAACATGAGTACAGGTAAAGCTTCATTTCCAAAAAGTTCTTCAAGTGGTTCTGTGGGATTTTAATCGCTCATATAACAAGCATATTAAAATTTAAGAGCGAACACCATACTCTTTTTATAAGCTTCCATGGCTGCAAGGCAAGGCGCATCTCTTCAGACTCCTTGATGTAGCTGAGCTCAACTGCATTTTGAATTTTTGGACATTAGAAAGTCAAATAGAGTTTTCCGTTGCTCCATCAATGATGTAGAAAAAGTACAGAATATATAGAATTCAGTGGCAATCAAGAACTACCACCATCAAGCTCACAATTCATTCAAAACATTTTTTTCCCAGACAATACAGACATCGAGCTTAACACCTATCCCTTTATGCATGTTTAAGAGCTGTGACTTGAAACAAGTACATCTTTAAGTTATGTGGATATAATTTAATGCTAACTAAATTCCTTAAATATAGCAAAGCCTTGACATTCACCAAATAAAACTGAAGAGTTTGTTTCCAATCTTAAAACAATATCATATAACTAAAAAAAAGTTGAAAGCATGCCGCCATAATCTTGTTTATATTGTGATTCAGACTCTAGTCATTTACAAAGTACTTTACAGTGGTTTCAAGCAAACAAAAAAAAGAAAAGAAAAGAAAAGTTCTAACTTCAGATTCAATAGTAAAAACTAGAAAAAGACAAGAATGGTAGCATGTTAAAGATCTAGAAGAAGAATGGAAAGTATGATAGAATGTAGTGGAAAATTTTGGGTTAATTTTACATTCTTAAGGGTAGCAATCATGATTTTCTGAAACATTCAGCACTCATACCGTTATTTAATCAAAAGAAAAGGCCATCAGTGCAAGCAATATTCAAAGAATATTTTGTTGATTAGTTCCAGGTGCTAGGCAATGCAGAAATAGGACATAAAGGCAAAAATATTGAAAACATTCAAATCTCTGGGGTGTGTGGGGACGAAAACTTTAAGTCCAAGATGAAATTATTGATATACAATAATTCTGATCCTTCAAGATAAAAAGAGGAAAAAGAAATATCAAAGATACCTCGAGTGAGATGATTGATTGAAAGCAACAGCTTCATTTCAAGATGTGCAACTTAAAGTCAGCTTCAACTTTTATTATATCCATGCCCTATTGGTGTAAAATATTCTACTTGCCTAGGAAACTACATGCAGGTTCATCTTAAAATATTCAAACTAGCTATAACATTCACAATGCATCATGGAATAGAGAGTAATCATGGTCTAGTTTTGTAATGGTTTACTTCTTCTGTTTATTTTAGTTTTACATATAAACATCAAATTCTCCCCAAGAAGAGCGTTACGGGGCATCCTGAGGCTCAGTTTGCCAAAGAAATATGAAGCATATGAACTACTTGGTTGGTGAAAAATGGTGAAATTTCATATAATAGCAGTCCATGTAACTCTGCAACAAAGTTGCAAGTCTTCATTATCACACTTTCCCCCTCAGAACGGAGAAAAGTTGACAACTAACATACCACATCAATAGAAGGAAAATTCAATTTGATACAGAAAGATGCCATAATAGAGTCTGTTTGATCAATATGTCATTATCACCTAATAATGCACTTGGAAACTATCCTTAGGGTCAATTCTCAACCAAAATGAGCAATGAACTCCATGTTACACCCTTTTATCTGATACAAATTAAAAAATTAGAAAACATCCTGAGCCTCGATTCTCAACTAAAATGATCATTGAACTGTTTACAATACCATCTTATCTAATACAGATTCTAAAAATTGTCCTTTATGATTACATTCCTTAGACAGATAAAGCTAAAAGGGATCTATCCAAAAAGGGGAAGCAAAATAACCCGAGGCAATAAATCCTATTCCTACCATGGCACACAATTTTGAAAAGTGCTGGAATCTTAGGGTGCATTCAAACAGCAAGGATTCATCCAACATCCAAACTTCATCATATCAAACCCCTTTGAAGGAAAAGATTGGTTCTGGCAAAACCATCAGCTAAACTCGTGCATATGCATGGGACTAGAAAGTTTGTCCGAAGTCTTGCTCGAACTACTGGATGTCAAAAGCAGATGCAAAGCTTCAATTGCAAGATGCAAATTGAGGTATTACAAAAGAATCTTGGAAAATAGAAAATTCATGGATAGATCTAAACACTATCTCAGAACAATTTTTCATATACATCAAAGGATGAGTCCTGTCCCAGACTCCCAGTGAAACAAGAGGGGATAAGGCATTCATATACTTGAAAGATTTCCCATTCAAATCGAAAGTCCTTGACCATAAAATCCAAGACCCCACCCATGCTCTTAACAACCAACAAATAAGCCTATCATCAACATACTAGCCATGCAATGGCACCAAACGGGTAGCATCGTAGCCACTTGTATACAACACAGCACAAAAGGGCCAACATTTTTTTCATCTGTAATTCAACCAAAACCCCTAAAGAATTTTCCTCTGTACGTTCACCAAATCCACGAGTTCCACATCTAAAACCCGAAATCCAACCTTTGACAAAATTGTGTTACTGAATTCATAAATGAAATGAAGCATAAAAACACAGAGAACACACGACTACATGATTCTGTATATTTGATTACAGATAAAAAAAACCAACAATATAGAGCAGAATGGTAAGAATCCGCCAAGCTAATAACTTTCTACTCAATTTAAACATATACCCATTATTTAAATAAACCAAAACATGACAAAGCAAATACTATCGCAACAGTATCTTCAAGTTTTTCTAGAGAGGGAGGGAAGGGGGGAGAGAGAGAGAGAGAGAGAGAGAGTTGCATGCCTGAATTGAAGCTGTCAGGTGCGAGTTTGTTGTTGCGGGTAGAGGGAGAAGAAAGAAAGCCCTTGAGCAAGAAAACGACTGTGATTATATTCAACACCGTCATGACTATTGTTGCGTTCTTGAAGGACAGTCTGAGTCTCCATGAATGCTGTGTCTCCATCTTCTTCTTCTTCTTGACAATTGAGTGTTGAATGATCGATCGATGATGTTTTTTCTTTTCACAAGGAAAGTAGCAGGGCTCCTTCTCTTCCCGTTTCTTCTTCTTCTTCTTCTTCGGACAGGACATTTGTGGCTCCTCCTGTGTGGGACCCACTCTGGACTCAAAATGGTAAAATAACTATCCCACCAGTTGACCGAAGGTGACAGGTATTTTTACCTCGTCCATCTGTTATATTGGATAGGCTTTCAATTAGGCCCCTCCTCTGTTGAACTTGAATAGAGTTTAAATATTATTTTTTAAAATATTATTTATTTAAAATATATTAAAATAATATTTTTTATTTTAAAAATATTTTTAATATTAATACAACAAAATAATTTAAACATGCTAAAAAATATTGATTGAAAAAAATAAATTATTTTTAAAATCTTTAAAAACACTTTAAAAACATAAAAACAAATAAATTTTTAAATTAATATAAATAAATTAACACTATATCATTTTAATTATCTTTAACAAAATAGAAAATAATATTATTTTTTTAAAAAATATTTCTTTTTAAAGTTTAAATTGAAATTATATAGAATTCAACTAGATAAATTATGAATTGATTTAAAAAAACACACTTAACTTGAATCAAAAATTTATTTTTAGATTGATTTACTCAATCAAACTGATTTAATAATATGTTATTATTAATAGTCAGTACCAAATTAATTTTTAATTTAAGAAATTATTTGGAATATGATTCAACCTGTGTTTTTAAAAAATTTAAATTTTTTATTTTTTATTAAAATTTAATATTATTTATATATTTTGAATCGTTTTGATATATTAATATATTAATATTAAAAATAATTTTTAAAAAATAAAAAAAATATTATTGCTGTCACACCCGAATACACTATAAAAAGATTGTGTATGGGTGGGTGCTAATCTGTTCCCTTCCTTTGCCTTGGAGGGCGTGGGTCTTGATTGAGATTTTAATGGCCGAATTCTTATAATGGAATCGAATCGTGTAATTTGAAATGTTAAGAAAAGAATTGGGATTTATTACTTGACTATATTACCCTTTCATTTAATGTGTGCGGATCAGCTAGAGTACATCTTTTATGAACAAGGTAAAGCGCCCCTCTCTCCAACCCCAACGATGGATCTTCTCCAAAACTACCATAACGACGACGAATTAGACGAACATGGCCAAAACCCTAATTCCTCTCCAGATTCATCCTCCCCTCCGCGCCTCCTCCCTTCCAAATCCGCCGCTCCCAAAGTGGATGACACCATGCTAGCCCTAACAGTAGCCAATCAGACCCTCTCAAAACCTATTGACCCCGTTCAGCACGCCGTCGCCTTCAACCCTACTTACGACCAGCTATGGGCTCCGGTTCTAGGCCCCGCCCATCCCTACGCCAAGGACGGAATTGCCCAGGGCATGCGCAACCACAAGCTCGGCTTCGTCGAGAACGCTGCCATCGACTCCTTCGTCTTCGACGAGCAGTATAACACTTTCCACAAGTATGGCTACGCGGCGGACCCGTCCGCCTCTGCAGGTAATAATTATGTTGGTGATTTGGATACTTTAGAGAAAACTAATGGAATTTCTGTTTATAACATTCCGCAACATGAACAAAAGAAGCGAAAAATTGAGAAGAAAAGGGAAGTAACCGGGGAAGAGGGTAATGATGATGATGTAATGGATAAGGAGGAGGTCGACAATCCGGCCACGGATGCGTGGTTGATGAAGAATAGGAAGAGCCCTTGGGCCGGTAAAAAGGAGGGATTACAAACTGATTTGTCTGAAGAGCAGCAAAAATATGCGGAGGAGCACGCGAGAAAGAAGGCGGAGAAAGCTGGCGGTGAGAAAGGTGAGGTTGTGGCTGATAAGACTACTTTTCATGGTAAAGAAGAGAGGGATTATCAAGGGAGGTCGTGGCTTGCGCCACCTAAAGATGCTAAAGCAAGTAATGATCATTGCTATATACCTAAGAGGTTGGTGCACACATGGAGCGGGCATACTAAAGGAGTCTCTGCTATAAGGTTTTTCCCTAAATATGGGCACTTGATACTTTCTGCGGGTATGGATACAAAGGTGAAGATATGGGATGTGTTTAATTCGGGCAAGTGTATGAGAACTTACATGGGTCATTCTAAGGCTGTTAGGGATATTTCATTTTGTAATGATGGCACTAAATTTTTGACTGCTAGTTATGATAAGAATATTAAGTACTGGGATACAGAGACTGGCCAGGTTATCTCTACGTTTTCTACTGGGAAGATTCCGTATGTTGTTAAGCTCAATCCTGATGATGATAAGCAGAATATATTGTTGGCGGGCATGAGTGATAAGAAGATTGTGCAGTGGGATATGAAGTCAGGGCAGATTACTCAGGAGTATGACCAGCATTTGGGGGCAGTGAATACCATCACTTTTGTGGATAATAATAGGAGATTTGTTACTTCAAGTGATGATAAATCACTCCGTGTATGGGAATTTGGGATCCCTGTTGTTATAAAGTACATTAGTGAGCCTCACATGCATTCTATGCCGGCAATCTCTCTTCATCCCAATTCGAATTGGCTTGCTGCGCAGAGTTTGGATAACCAGATCCTTATTTATAGTACCAGGGAGAGATTCCAGTTGAATAAGAAGAAGAGATTCGCTGGGCACATTGTGGCTGGTTATGCTTGTCAAGTCAATTTCTCACCAGATGGACGATTTGTTATGTCAGGAGATGGTGAGGGTAAATGCTGGTTTTGGGACTGGAAGAGCTGTAAAGTTTTCAGGACCCTCAAATGTCACGAGGGAGTCTGCATTGGGTGTGAGTGGCATCCACTAGAGCAAAGTAAAGTGGCAACTTGTGGCTGGGATGGCTTGATTAAATACTGGTAAGTAACATGTCTCGCACAAGTTTTACACTAAATAATTTTCATGTTTAATGATTATAGGCTAGTTTTTTTAGTCAATGTGCCTTGATGTCTTGTGTTGTTTTCAACCTGCACTGTGAATTCCACAGTCATGAGCTCCAACAGCAAGCATCCCTTTCCTTCAATGGCTCATTGGATTTTCTTATTCTTATTTCTATTTTTCATTCTGCATTATATAATTTAAATTATCCTTTCTGTGCTTAAGGCTAGATTCAAAGTTTTCAAATTGAGGTTTACTGGAGGTAGAATTATTATGTGCATATAGAAAGATTGCCTGGATGTTCTCCTTATACCATTTATATTATTCGCCACTGCATTTTCCTTCTAAAAAATAAACTAGTTTAATGTTGTGAAGATACTCCATGTTTGGTGGATGCTTTAGCCATTTTCCAATTATGGCAATGCGCTGTTAGACTAAATTGGGCATGAATTTGAAGCATCACAGCTTAATTTCTATTAGATTTGTTGCAGAGATTTTCAATCATTTTAGCAGTGCTTAGATTTGACTGGCCAGTATCCATGGAAGCTAATGTTCATCCCTTGCTTCTGGCTGCAGGGACTAGTTGTTTTCAGATCTGACTAGGCACTTATATCAGTTGATCAACCCACTTCATACACCTTGCCAGAGAGAGACTGCACATATCCTGCAGAATAGATGAATGGAAGAACAAAGTAGTTTCATCTGTGCTGAAATTTACTTGCGGCAATTGGTGAGAATTGATTCAGTGCCTTTGGGGCAAACTCATCTCAACTCTTGCAAGTTAATCATTTTGTTACTGATGTAAAACCATAAATGCAATTTTCTTGAAAACTCCTGAGATTTTTGGCAGTTTCACTTCTTTGTTGTATTCTACTACCCTTTCTTATTGGTTTGAGTGTGGACAGTTGATAAACTGGTTTGATCCTATCTATTTTAGGCATAAAGTGCATGCATATTGAGCACAAATATGTTATGATTAGTGTATCAGTTCACTGTTTATTGATTGTATTTTTATCCTACTTGGTCTTGGCCAACGTGAAATTCAACCTTGACTAGGGTAGCCTTAATCTCGGAGTAAACGGCAAAATTCTGTGCCAGTCCTTGCGAAGAACCAAGTTTATTTTCTTTTGTCAATGGGACAAGGGATGAGTACAGTGTAATTGCACGGGGTTACATACAATTAGTGATGGTAAATGCTCTCGATAAGTTTTGATATATTTCTCAATTCTACTCTTGATATAAACTTTTACATGCAATAACATGGGACTGATTTATCTTGTAATTGATACTAGGAAAATGAGAGTTTTATCTCTTGACATCCAAAATCCAAAGGGCAATTAACTTTGACATAAAGTGATTTCAATAGATTGAGATTTGCTGCTGCTCTAAACTTCAGAAGCTCTGACAGCAGTGAATGATCCACGGTGGCAATCATACCTGAGCTTTATCGTTGAGTTTAAAACTAGGCAATGCACCAAGGTCGTATTCTATACATCAATTTTCTATCTGTATATTAGGCATAGCTGTGAGCCTCTTCCATCATTTTTTAGAGCCATTTATGTTTTGCGGGACTATTGTTGCTTCTATGATGGATGATCCTGTAAACCTCCATAAATCTGTTGTGTTTTTTTGTTTATGTATAATATCGTTTAGTATGGAAAATCTTGATGCTGCAGGTTATCTTTCTAGCACCGGATGTCCACAAGCATGGAAACTCCATTCTGGCTTTGCACCCTCTTTGAACTTGAATAGGGGATTGCTAAGGTGCTGCATAGTAATGGTGCCGGCACGGCCACCGTTTATTGTTAAAATATTGACTTCAATTGTGGTTTGCCGATGCCTGCATTTCAGACTTTCCCCAGTTCATGTGTAAGCAAGCAATTATCTGCCTTTATTTTGGGTCTCCAGTGAAAAGAACGACGATAGCATGGTTACAACTAATAGGTTTGAAGTATAGTTTTAAATCTCTACCAAGATCAACTCCGGGGCAATACCTGTATCATGGATCAGGAACTTTATCTGGGTTAGTTAATGCAATTTTATTTTTTTTCAAAAAAAGTCAACATTATTTTTACTACGTTTTACTTGGAACAATAGGATTGCTAATTTATTTGGATTTTTGACTGGTTTAATTTTTTTTTCTCTTTGTTTTTTCCAACATAGGCTGGTTTAGGATTTAGATTGATTCGGTTTTAAAACTTAAGTTTGAAGTTAAAAACTGTAACTTGTGATTTAAAAAAAAAAAAAACATGTCATTGTTTCAATTTAAGTTACAAGTAATCTAACAAAATATACTTCGTATCATTTTCAGTCTGTTGTTAACAGTTCCTTTGTTGGCATTAACCCTCAGGTGTAGCTATCTCTCACTTCTCTATTATTCTTCTCCTTATCTTTTCCTTCTGGTTCTTATTGCACCTGACTCTCATCCTCTGAACAATCAACCTGATTAAGAAGTTTAATTTGAATTTGATGATCGAAATGTATCAAATCAGACCATCTGGAACTCCGAGTTGCAGAGTTCTGTGCAGGTATACAAAAAACATTCCCGTTTCCTGGAGAGGCCATCTGACTCATAGATTAAATAGCTTTGCTCAAATTCCTATGCAAGCGAGAACCAGAATGGACAACAACGTTTACAAGATATTTACTACGATCTTTCTCCTGTTATTTAAGTTTCATTGTTCCAGTCAGAAGGTGAAATTTTTCTCGCATCACCTTGAGCATGAACTGGACAACTTAATTGCGTAAACAGAGACGAGAAGAACTTACTAGAATGGGGGCAAACGGAGGAGAACAACGAGGAAAAGTACGCTCAAGAATGAAACATCCTCTCAGATGGCAGCTTATGCGGGGTGCTAATGTTTGTTAGCCATGAATGTGAAGATTTCTGATTCACACGAGTCAAAGTTCGGACCTGTCATTGATGGCCTCCCAAAGATGCATAACTTGCGGATTCTTTTACTACAAAATGAGTGCATATTTTATTTGTTAAAACAATACCATATGAATATTCAAGTCATGTCACTGGTATTCTCATTCATTATGCTTCTGTATGCTAGCGCTGGGAATACATGGTTATTATAGAAATAAAAATGAATCTCAATCGTGGCCATTCATAAATGTAAAGCTGATTGGCCACTCCTCCAAGCTCAAACCAACACCTAGGTAGGACTTGAATCCGCTTCTTCTGATCCGTATAAAAGATGATGGTTCATATGCAGAATATTTTAGATTGCCATTGACAGTAAAATCAACCCAATGGAACAGCAGTGGCCCCAGGCCACCGTGTTTAGCGCATTCTCTGTCAACACCTGAGGAAGACAAGATTTATGATGGGATATAACTAGTGTGTACTGTGTGAATTATGAAACAAGAAGCTCAAGGAGATGTCACCTGCAAAGTCTTTTAACTTGAGGCGTTCAGTTTCTGTTGAAGGATCTTGTTCAGAAGTCCTGGATTGGCCTTACCTTTTGATAATTTCATCACCTGCGAATGAATCAGCATTCAGAATTATCCCGATCCTCTAAAGCATAATCAGGAAAGATTTGCTTGAAGGTTCATCTCATAACTTGTTATGGTTTTTATACCTGGCCAGCAAAATAACCTTGTATCTTGGTTTTTCCAGCACGGTATTGTTCCAACTGATTTGGGTTCTCTGAAAGCACTTTATCTACCATCTTCTCAATTTCAGTGTGATCTACTATCTGTTATATTGAAACGTGTCAGAAACCCACCTATTTGACCTAAAAAATGTTCCTCTCGTTCTGATCTAAATACAACATTGACGCCATATTCAATCACTGAAATTACACCCATCTCAAACTTTTAAACGTGTTAGGAAACTGAACAGCAGATAAGGCTCGGACTGGATTGGTAGATACCTCACCCAGCCTTTTCACCAACCATAGTAGTCATGCTCAATATCAAGCACATTGCTTTGACAAGCTAAGCTTCTAAGCTTTCCCAACACCGTGACCAACCCATGAGAACATGGCCAGCTGAATGATACATTATTTGTTATCACCTTTTAATGGAAGTAAAGGTGGAAAGTTCAATACTAAATTCAAGAAACTCAGCTTTTCCTCATGTTCCAAGTTCTTGACACCATGCTTGACCCAAAAGGCTTGTAAAGAAATAACACAAAGCCATGCAGCCGCGCTTCCAGTTAATTTATTTGTTTCTTCTGTTTGGCATGGCAAAGGCAATCACTTATTCTGTAGCTTATGTATGCATAAACTTAGGGCATCTACTTCTAAACATAAAGTGAACGTGTAATTAGACTGTTGAACACTCCCAGTTCTTGCTTTGGACAATAGTTATATATGCTAGAGGAGCAAAGTGATAACTTGCCTGAACCAGATTTTTTTCTTCTATCAGTCCCTTAACAGTTCCACCTTTTTCTATGAGCTCAAACAGTATCTGCAAACAATAAATAAGGAATTCCCAAAAAATGAAGAATTATTAGTTGTGCCCATAGGAACAAAAATCTACCTCATTTATTGCTCATTTGTACAGAGAAAATATAAAGGCTGCAGATTTGAACACTGTAACTCCTCTACAACATGAGGCTGCAGACATAAGCCTGTCTATAATTGATGTACATCATGACACTTCAGATTTCAATCCTGTATGTAATTCCTGTATGGCATGATGCTGCAGGCTTCTAAGCCTGCATGCAACTCCTATATGAGGCTGCAGAGTTTTAAGCATTTCAATTATTTAGCTCTAATTACCTCTTGCAGAATTCTTGGATACACAGGTCAAAAACAAAGGGAAAGGGAAAAAAAGAAGAAAGAAAACTGAAATAAAAAGGTTAAATCTGCTTACATGCTAATGAGGCTTTTGTAATCCACCAAGAAAAAGAAGCAAAGTCTTTAAACTGATGAGGTTGGTAAATTATGTTTTATCCTTTTTGTTTAAAAAACTTAAAACAGTAAGTCACGAGAAATTTACTGAAGAATAAAAAGAGCTGTCTTGCAGCAAGCTGCAAAGTTAACTAAAGGCTGAAATAACATATATTCTTGCAAAATTAAAGCAACATATTATAGAGATCAGATTATTGGGTAATAGATCCTGTTGCTTCAGAAAAGAAGTTTGAATAAGAAGTAGCATTAGTAATGGAAACATTACCTCTTTCCCAATCTTCCCACTGATAGTCCCACCTTTAATAGAAGCTATAAGCTCAGCCAACTCCCGAGGGACAAGTTTAATGTCATTTATAGATACCTTTTCATTTTTCATATAGGCAGCAATATCCCCCATTATCCAGTTTGTAGCCAGCTTTACATCAGCACCCTCAGCTATTGTTGCATCAAAAAATTTAGCGACCTAAAAAATTCATTTGATGAAAGAAAATCCTACATAAGATCATTCCAGTGCAAAACCTTTTACAAGAAATGCTATGGTTCCACAAACACATGAATTGAGAAATCAATAGTTACAATCCTTCAGGCTTCCTTTCAGTAATAAAAGAAAATTGCTCAAGGTGCAGCTTCAGAGGTTTGGAATTCAATAACCTGAAAATTTACTAGCATATCAAACCATACATCACTCTGTAGAAGCATGATGTGCTCTTGAAGCTTGCAACATTCTGTATGCGTGATTGCTAAATTTTGGCAAATACCACAAGCTTTCCACAACAAAGTCAATAATATGAACGTGGTAATTTATGTATTTGGTCTCAGATCAGTTGAAAAATAGATCTTAGAAAATACAAGAGACATTCTGGACTGTGACAAGGGCTTACATTTATGTCATTTGCAAGGAAAAGAACATCCTGCATGCTTAGGCCCATGTTCTCATATCTCCGGCGCTTCATTTCAGGAAGTTCTGGCAAAGAATTCTGAATACTATCAACATATTCTTTTTTGAGAATAACCTCTGGAAGGTCTGGTTCTGGAAAATATCTATAATCAGAAAGCCCTTCCTTTTTCCTCATCGTAACTGTTTTCTAAACAGTGTAAAAGATGAAATAAGTAACCATTAACTGACTGAGTGAACTAGATCTACTTATTACTCTAAAATGAGAGACAGCATCTAGTTTTAACCTGAGCACCTTCTTCCCAAAGCCGAGTTTCTTGTACAATTGAGTTACCTTGCCCTTGACTGTGCAGAAGCACTTGTCTTGAAATCTCAAAATCAATGGCCCTATTAACTGACGAAAATGAATTTAAATTCTTTATCTCAACCTGTCAACACAAAGTAAGAGAAAATAAATCAGAAGATAAATATTTTGAACCACAAATAAATCAGCAGATAAAAGCAATTATATCTCTAACAGAATATGTGTCTACCACAATGAAGTTTCTTGGCTTTGATATTTTAAGCAGTATATATGATTATCAGAAGAATAATCTGGCTTAGTTAGTAAGTAGCCAATCCCAAATCATTGCCTTCTGCTTAATAAACTAAAATTTTCATGCTGGAAATAAATTACTCACTAGCAGCTTTGCGCTGTCTAGACTCTAGATGAAAACCTCCAAGGCAAATCTAGGGAAATCATTGTTCCAACTATGAAAAATCATTGATTTTTCAAGCAAGAAAGACCAATATCCAGGAATATGGTTTTAAGCTTCTAAATTTTGTTCTAGACTTGTTAACCTATCTCGCTAGTGCAAGCCTACTCAATGCTTGTTTTACATATCTTCTCTTAAAGAATGCATTTGACAATACATATATCCTTTAGAATGAAATTACAATCACAAGAAATAAAATAAGATAGGAAGGGATGAATCTGCTAGTCACGAGCATGACAAAAAAAATTTCGCATTTCCAAGATGGCTGAATATGTATGCAACTACTTCACAAGAGTATGCCATGTCTATCATTATTCAGAATGACTGTAAGCACGTTATCAGTACAAGATTAAAACAACTCATAGCATTTCACTTATAGCTTTCTGAGTTCTGAAATAGTCCACATACTGAGATCATTTATTTAAGTTTCTTGAAAGCACAAGTTAAAATCACCTTTGTCCCAAACTCTGATTGTCCAATTGGTCGAATTGACACATTTACATCACAACGAAGTGAGCCTTCCTGCATATTACCATTACTAATTCCCAAGTAGCGGACCACCCTCTGTATTTCAGCTGCATACTCTGCAGCTTCAATACCATTTCTCATATCAGGTTCAGAAACAATCTCAAGCAAAGGCACCCCTGCTCTGTTCAAATCAACCTGCAAAAGATGAGAAAGAGTTGCCAGGTACCCTGTCATAACACAAGTTTAATCATCTAATCCTTAAGATTTAGAGGCAAAAATGTAATGAACTAATAATCCCTTTCCCCATTATCCATAATAAACTAATGAACAAATCGTGACAGCAGCAGTACCAGGAACACTTGATATTGACATTGCATGCAATTAAAAATCAGGGATACTAGTATAAACAAAGGGAATAAATAATTTCCTGAGAAAAACTCCCATTTCCTGAATGAAGCAGCTTTCCAGCATCCTCTTCCATATGAACTCTTGTAATGCCAAACCGCCTATGCCCACCACCAAATTCCACCGGAAGATCCAAATCAACATAACCATTGCTTGCAATTGGTATATCAAACTGAGATATCTGGTAACCCTTTGGAAGGTCAGGGTAAAAATACTGTTTCCTATCAAACTTTGAGTTGAAAGACAGCTTGCAATTAAGTGCAAGACCTAATTTCACAGCAAACTCAATGACTTTGGAGTTCAAAACTGGTAAAGCACCTGGCAAACCCATGCAAACGGGGCAGATGCTAGTGTTTGGTTGAGCTCCATAGTTGTATGGACATCCACAAAAGGCTTTGGTCAACGTGGATAGCTGGACATGGGTTTCTATACCAATGATTGCTTCATAGTCTTTTATACGTTTATCAATAACTTTGGTTCGTGGGTTCTGATGTTTTTCTAGCGTGGCTGTTTGAGTTTGTGTGGTGCTGCTGCTGCTGCTTTTCATTGTGCAATACAAGGCACCGTTCTTTCTTCTAAACAATACACTTGGATAAAACAATATCGGGTGGGTTTGGATGTTTCTAAACAGTGTGGAAGCCATAACTTTCTTGATTTTATACTCCAATCTACCTGTAAAACATCAAATAGGTGGTAAGCAAAAGCTATTTAAGGAACACCAAAATGTGAAAGCAAGAAACAAGCTAATACAGAAAAAAGAAGCACAAAGCTTTGAACTGAAAATGAAGAGAAGGGCCAAAACTGACGAATACCCAGAAGATAATTCCATGATTAAACTCTGAAAATGAAAGCCGAAAGTTTTGTAAGAGGTGAGAGCGAAACTGTAAGTTCAAAAGGAAAGGGGAGTGATTTTGAAAGGAGCCCATGAATTATTTTCTGTCTAAAAATACTGAAAACAAGTGAAGGAATGGAAAGAGAAATTAGTTGAAAGAGTTGAAATAAACACGGAAAGACAAAATTTGAAGCAAAGAGGAATACAGGACATATATTAATTACATGAGTGAATGCATAGCAGTACTAGCAGTGAAGGGACTAATGATTTCTTAATTAATCCATCACCTGTTTTCTTCAGTAGCAAAGTAACCGAACAACTTGAAGAAGAAGAAGAAGAAGTTTCTTGCTGCGAAAGAAGAAACCAGCCTCCCAACAGTCATCCACTGCAACTCTAAACCCAACCATCTATATTTTGGATATTTTGAATCCTCAAAGAAATATTTAAATATAAAAAATAGCCAAAGATAACAAACAAGTGGGCGTGCCGGAGTGGTTATCGGGCATGACTAGAAATCATGTGGGCTCTGCCCGCGCAGGTTCGAATCCTGCCGCTCACGTCATTTTACAGAGGAGAAGACCGCCCTTTAAATTTTTCAAAATATTCATTTTAGTACTCTTTAATTTTACAAGATCAAATCCATCTCTTTTCAGGTTTTTGGCCCCCTTGTCTTTCGATCCTTTCTTTCAAAGTAGTTATAAAATGAACTGCAGCTGACAGATGCTTCTTCCTTTCGCCAGCAGGATCTGGTGGCATGTGTCGACCAAGTCTCGTATACTGCTGGAGTTCTAGAAACAAACTTAGCTTCCAAAGTTAGCATGGAACATCAAAGCACTAAAATTCTCTCCATATTTAGCACATCTCCACAATGTCCTTAAGTTGTTCATCCTCAAAATATGAGCTGACAAAAGTTAGGTAGTTTTGGATAAACACAAACCATGCACAAGGGCAATAGCATACATATTCGTGCAGCCCATTTTCTACTTCAAGTCGTCTAAACCCAATTGGCTGGTGTTGGTGGCCATCGGTGGTGATGGGAAGTGAGAATACTACACAATCAAGGGAAGTAATGGTGGCGGCAGACACAAGCGGCGAGTCGGCAGGAGCGCTTCAACATGCACTTTCCCGTACGTGTAGTTGTTGAGAATGATGAGCTGATACTCCTCCATGTCGAAATTGAATTCATGTCCCAGGTGAATTTTTTGAAGCAATGAGGCAGGTATGCCAGATTACACACCCAAAAGTTCCTGTTCGCTTAGAAAGGACGCGGTTAGTGGAGGAGGCCAAAGACAAGGCGAATAATATCCTTAATAAAAGCAACCTTTTAGGAGTTGATCTTATTGTTGGCCAGCGACGAGGTTTCTCTGCTGCAATATTAGTAGGGTGAGATTGACAAGCCATCTTCAAACTTTACATTACATTTCATACATATACTGGTTGCTGTATAATGCACGTAAATAACTAATGTAAAAATATCCACACAAAAAAAGAAAAAAAAAAAAGAAAAAAAGAATTCCCTTATCTGAATGAACTCTGTTAACAGACCATATTCACAGACCTCTCTAAATCTATTCTGAAGGGATCAAAACTGCCAAATCCAATGCTAGCCAGAGTAACATAGGTGTGTTAGATTATGGTCCTCAAACAGTCCGGCCAAAACAAAGAGGGGCCCTCAGCACGTCATTCAAAAAGGAAATCTGTGTAGCAATAAGACGACTGCTTCTGCTCCTCGACAAGATAATGAACGTGTTGGGGAGAGATTGGGCAGGAAAGAGCTAATAACACGACCACAGACCAACTCATCAAGAACTTGCTCAGAAGATCCTATTAGAAACAGAAAATACCATTTTGAACTTGTTATTTAGATTATTTTTTTGGATATGAACTTCCTAACTATCTTTCGTTTTTATATCTGTTGCAGTAGCAGGTATAACTAAGCTGTCAGGAGGTTCGGGGACAAAAGGGTTAGATACAGCAGAGTATTTGATTGAGAACAGCAAGTGCATTTGTGTTCCAGTTCAGAAACGTGGACAAAATGCAGGTTATGTCCTCAATACAAAAAACCCGCAAGAATTCCTGGCTCCTGTCATGATTATCTTCATTCAATCTCACAAAATTACTTGAAAATCCTGCAAGCTTCATAGAAACAATCACTTCCGAGGTTAGCTTCCTCCAGAGTGTGATGGTAATTGATAGGAGTATAGAAATAACTCTGTCAGTCAAGTCGATGTGAAAGACTCCATACCAATTGCTAACTCAACGTTCTGCCACTTTAGTCTCGCAATGTTTATGTCGCTCATAGATCAATTTCAGAACTTGAATTTGCTAATCTTTTCATTGCCAGATCGAGTAAAACTTTTGACTTTTCTTTCATTTTCTTGTTGTTTTGATCTCTTTGTACGTTCTCACAAGTTCTAATCATGGATCATCATTTCTAACGCTTCGACTGAATAGGAATTGTAAATGTATCCATATGGAAAATGTAGCATGCGATGCGCGACGCCAGAGGTTGTTTGAAGTTGTTATCTCGTTGTTTAGTTTAAGATAGCTAGAAATTGATATTAAGTGTATTGATGTTATCAAAAATTTAAGGATAAAAAATGGATTGTAGTTATAAAAGATATTAATATTATTAGTGTATTTTATTTAGGGAAGCTATATTTTAATTTGATGTAATTTAAAGATTTTGATGGTTTTTAATTAGTGGTTTATCTTTAATTTAAAATTGAGATTTACTCGTATTAATGAATTTAACATTTAAGAATTTATTATGGATTTGTGTGTACATAAATTTTTAGGAATTTTTTTTTCATAATTTGTGTATTACAATGAAAAATGCTTTTAAATAAAATGGATGAACATTTAAAATAATTCTAAAAAAAATTTGGTCAACTCTGGTATTTCAAATATTAACTTTATTTGTAGGTCTAATGTTCTATAACGTGATTTTTAACTATTAATTCTCATTAATTAAAAAATAGTAGTTTATTGAAATATTAACTAAATTATTATGAATTTAATAAACTGATTAAATTCTAAAATGCATGCAAATATGATTTTCTTTGTATTTTTTAAAAACTTTGTCATATGCGCTCCCATAAAACATTTGTTTTGTGTGTCTTAGAAGTGAGAAAATTTCTAGAGAAATTTTTAAAATTTCTTAGAATTTCAGTGAAAAGTAGATATCTTGATATAAGATATTTTATAGTATAAGTTCAAAGCTATAATATAAAGTATAAAATTAAAAAAAAAAAAAGCATGTGAGATGGTTATAAATATATTTAAAATGGCCCATGAATTTTTTGAAATTTCCTGAGGTATTTTTAAAGGCTTTGTTTGGTTAAGTACTAAAGTAAAAACTATTTCAAAAAATTAGTGGAAAAGCATTAGGGTGTGTTCTTAGCTTAGAGGTTGAGCTGATTGGGCTCAAGGTTTAAGCCCAGCCCATTCTGCCTCAATTCCATTTTTTAGTAGGCTGGACCTATCCCAGCCACATGGGCTGGGCTGAGTGTCCAGCCCATCCTCTTTCATTTTGAAAGGAAGAAATCAGGGGCAGCAGTACATGAATTAATTCACGTCCTGCATGCCTCTTTCAAAGGAAAGGAAAACATGAAGCGCAAGTTTCAGAGCAATGACGATTACCTGGGGCGGAGGAGGAAGGTACTTTGAATGGTGGATGGCTGCTGAAGATTATGACTGAGGAGAGAGTCGCTACTCTTGCTGTTGCTTGCTCACGGTGTAGTGCAGGGAAGGTCGCTGCTATTGGATACCACTAATTACTAGAGTTCACGGTTCCTTTACTGTCTGGTGCTGCTGCTGAGGATGTGGCTCTCGGTAGTGGCCTGCAGCGAAGAAGATGACTCACGGCTTAGAGGTGGTGGTTCTTTTCTGAAAAGGGGAGAAAGTTGGTGCAAGGGATCCCTTTGTTTTTTGCATGGTGAATTACTTGAGTTTCTAAGTGAGACAGCATATGGAAAAACGGTAAGAAGGCCTGAAGAAACCCTAGAAGAGGAGTAGAACTCGCAAATCCTAACAACATAACTTAGCATTGAAGACTTCAGAGATACGGAGGTAGAAGATTGATGAATCTCGGCAAAAATAAACTTCTCCCAGAATTTTATCTGGGTAAATTTATTTTGCGGTCCCTCTGGTTTCATAAATTGTGGGCCATTTTTATAATCAGATAAGAATGTAGGATTTGAGATGGGATGGAGACTGGCTATTAATTATAGGGTCGTCTTTGGCATATTAGGCTGACTTTTCCATGAATACAAGTCATCTTCTCGCTTTACTTCGCAAGATGCGGCAACCAGCAAGAAAATCCCTAGAACTACTACTGTGCTAAGAAAGTTAAGGAAGAGCTAGGCATGAGGCCTTCCACTGATGAGGATTTCATGAACAGTAGCAGCATACAGGTGCCTAAATCAATTAAATAAATAAATAAATATTATAGTAAAGTTATTTTACACCAAGACTAAGAACACTGTTCGCAATTATAAAATTACCGCTTAGCAATTAAACTATTAAACGGGGCATTAGGGTAAGAAAATTGTTTTTTATAAATTATATAGAATTAGATTAGTCATTTTGTATTTCACAGTAAAATTATTAATTTAACTTTAAAATAAAATAAAATAATATATATTATTTATGGGTTTTTTTGTCTTTCTATTTTTTAGAAAAGTATAATTTTTTATTTTTATTCTTGTTATTTAAAATATTTTTTAATTATATTATTCAATTAATAAAATTTATTAAAACCAATTAAATCAATAATTTCAAGCTTGTACTTTTCTCGTTTCTTTTAAAATATGGTATGAATTTAAAAAAAAAAAATCACCCCACTATCTAAAGAGATTTTTGTTTTCCTATGAAACACGTGTGGTTTGTTATAATAAGGGTTAATATCCAAAACTAGAGGGACCATGTAAGAACTTGAATTTACTCAATTTTATTCTGTCTGGTTGGATGGGGCCCATCAAGAAACCGGACACATCAGCCATCAGACGGATCAGAGCACAAGTCGCACTTGTATTTTACTTCTAGCGGCAGACTTGGGCGTCAAGCGTGCTCTAGAGCCGCGACAGAACCAAACATTACAGCTTGGGATTTTACCTTAAAAACATAGCAGCAGCATTCATCATCATAGATTGTCCAGTCATGGCATTGGCTTCCTTTACTATTCCCCCTCCCCCCGCATCCTTCATCGCCAAGAAGGTTAGTACTTCTTATCACTATCTTTTTTTGCTTTTTAGCCACCGATTTTTAATTTTCTGTTTTGGTTTTGATTGCTATATATATATGCAGTCAGCTTTAATTGATTGTTTGTTTTTTTATGCCGCGCAAGGATCTGGGCCTCTCTGCCTTTACTTCTTCGTCATCATCACCACCCTTTTCCGTTCCCAAATGCAAGAAATCAGTTTCAAAGAAGATTGTATCGGTCATGGCTCCTCAGCAATCAGAGCGCATGCCTGCCACCACTGGCTCGGTTAGCTTCTTTTTATTTCGTTTCTGGCAGTGAGTTCTTTGGTGCTGTCTTTTTCATTTTCCAGAATCGATGTGGAAGCGTTATCATGGGATGGGTTTATGTCGGTGAATTTGCAGGTGAAGACGGCAATGACAATGACGGAGAAAATCTTCGCTAGAGCGTGTGAGGAGCCCCAGGTGAGCCCAGGTGACAATGTTTGGGTCAACGTTGATATCTTGATGACCCATGATATTTCTGGCCCTGGTTCTATCGGGATATTCAAGAGAGAGTTTGGACCGCATGCTAAGGTATTCAATTGCTGTAGACTAGCCCTTTTTTTTCTTGCTTCTTGGATTCTTTCTTTACCTTTTTTTTTTTTAATTTTATAATAGAGGGCACTTGAATGTGCTTTTGTTGTTTCTCTGGTTGATAAGTCGATATATTTGAATGAATTGTAGGTTTAGTTTGGATTTTTTAGATGGTGCTTGATAGTACATGAGAAATTATTTTTTAAAATATTTTTAATTTTAAAATAATATTTTATTTAAAAACAATTATATTTTACATCAACAAATCAAAATAATAAAAAAATTAATTAAAAAAAATTGATCAAAAACGAGTTTAACATCAATGTCAAACACCCCAATGTAAAACAAAGAGTGCATGAATTCGTGTCTGTTTTGATCAAAGAATTTGGGAATTGTTACGGAGCTCCACTGTTAATTATTCTTCTTCTTTTTTTATTCAGTACTTATTTTTTTATTTTTTTATTTTTATATTTTATTTTTATATTTTTTTTAACAATCATCTAAATTATCTTTAGAGCAACCAAGTTAACTAGATTATATCAAAATAATTTTAATTTTTTATGAATTTAGGAATTGTTACAGTGCTCTACTATTAATGAAGCTTCTTCTTTTTTATATATAATTCAATCTTTATTTTTTAAAATTTTATTATTTTTTTAAATTTCATTCTTATATTTTTTTTATGATTGTCTACATTATCTTTAGACCAACTAAGTCAACTGGATTATATTGAATTATATTAAGGTAATTTTCATATAATTTAATTTTAAATTTAGTCTAAACAAGGAGTAAAGTTGAAAGGTTTTTTTCTTGTCAATTTCATAATTTTTTTTCTTATTTTCTTCTTTAATTTTTGGATTGCCCATGTCAATCAGGTCCCTTTAGAAAAACTCCTACATGTTTTCATTTTAAATCATGTAAGAAGTTGAGTCGGAAGATTTTTTTTTAATTTTATTCTCAAACTTTTTCTAACGGTTTGTGAGAATGCTTTTGAATTGGTTAAAGTTGATTGGATCATATCAAAAAAGAATTTACATGATTTAATTTCAAACATAGTTTGGGAAAATAGTTGGATTAAGAGGTTTCAAGATTGATACAGTCGAGTTTAATAAAATTGTTACATATTTTTTTATGATTTGAATGTTTTTTTGTTTTGTTCAAATTATTTTTTATCCAAACTCAACATAAGACAGGTCTATAAACTAGTGAAATAATTCTTTAAAAGGTGTAGGGCAAATATCATTCATAATGTTACTAATCAAAAGAAAACATCATTGTGGATTGTTATAGTGATTTGTGTTTTTTTTAGTCCCTTTTCTTTCTTTATTTTTAGTCACACCTTTATACCTTCAAATTGATGGTCAATTAAAGCACATCTATTAAGGAATGATAAGATTTAAAGATAGGGGACTAAACTAAAAAACATGGTAAAAAGATAAGGTTTTTCTAAACTTGAGTCTAAATATACACTTTAGTCCTTCAACTTTGTAAACTATAAACTTTTAGTCCCTAACAATTTATGAAATTCATTTCTGATCTCAAACTTTTTTTTTGGTCTTTAGTTTGAGAAATGAGATAGAAAGTGACTGGATTACCTTGATAGAGATTAAGAAAATTAAATTTAAAAAAAGTTCAGGCACGTGGGCAATTCCAAGCTTGCGTGCCTAGGCTTTTTTAAAAAAAAAATTATCATTTAATATTTAATTGATTATTAATTGGATAATATAATTTGTTTCAATTTGATTTTTTTTTTCAATCGCTATAATATTTGATTGGTTTTTAATTTTATTGGTGACTATATTGAACTCTAATTGAGTAAATGATTTGAGTTATTGATTTGATTGGGTACTCTAGCTAGGTAGGGACCGAGACTTCTTTTTTTTCAGCGTAAATTGATGAATAAATTTTATGAATTCTGCTAAGGGTTTTTTAATGTACAAAACCATATTGTAAAAGTTTGCATGTATAATTATTCTAAATGGTGTGTATGCTTTGAAGGCTCTGTTTCTAGAATGCTGCGTGAAATTATCAGACTAATTCAATTTCCATTTGATGCCTAGAAACTCCATTTTTTACTTCAGAGTTTCCCAATAAATAGCAACTGACATTATCAATATTCCGACTCTCTCTCCATGTGTGTTTGTATTTCTGGAGTCGTCTTTCGGCTATGCTTGAAAGTACCTACCTGGCTTACTCTTTAAAAATCTCAGGTTTGGGACCGTGAAAAGGTTGTCGTTATACCAGACCACTATATATTCACTGAAGATAAGCTTGCCAATCGCAATGTGGATATATTGAGAGATTTCTGCAATGATCAAGATATAAAGTACTTCTATGATATTAAGGATCTTGGTAACTACAAGGTATGGTTCAATGTCAATGTGCTTAATTGAAAACTCTATGTTATTAACTGATGAATTTTTTATCACTGCCATTTTCTGACATTGAATGGGCATATATTACTTGTGACTTTGCAGGCTAACCCCGACTACAAAGGTGTATGCCACGTTGCACTTGCCCAAGAAGGTCATTGCAGACCTGGAGAGGTACAGTTTTTTACTCTCACTGAGCTGTCAAATTTATCATTTATATTCAAGAAAGCCAGTAATCATTCATTATGACCTTCAGGTACTGTTAGGAACAGATTCACATACATGCACTGCTGGAGCATTTGGCCAATTTGCAACTGGAATTGGAAACACTGATGCTGGTTTCGTATTAGGCACTGGGAAGCTCCTGCTCAAGGTCAGAAAAGTTGATCCTTTATGTTGCATCCTTGTTTTCATGTTGAATAGGATGCATGGAATATCTGGTTTAGGTGCTTTCTTCAGATGAGATTTCTTTTTCTTTTTGGTCTCTGTTGGATAGCATAAAATCATCCATGATTTTATAGACTGCATTTTCAAAGCTTGTTCTACTTTTAGAATGAGGTTTGGTGACCTTGGATAGCATTTGCCTCAAGGATTAATCTACGCGGGTTCAAGCTATTATTACTCGCTCAATTTGTTACGAACATATCCACCAAACCTTTTGTTCCCTCGGAAAGGAGTGATTGCCAATTTTGACCTGAAATTAGAATTTTGAAGATGTCTCTGCAGTCTGCCAAAACATGTAAATTGCATCTTGTGAAGTTTCCAACTTGTGCATGTGATGGTTCCAGAGTGACCAGCTGGCAATCAGTACAATGAACTAGATTTAAATATCTAAAGAAACTACGTTCTGAAAGGGTGATTTTTACCAACTTATATATACATCATGAATAACCTTATTTTTTCAACAGAGCGACATTTCTACAAATTTATGTTCTCATCTGGATTGAATTGATTTGGTATTGCCGCTTTATTTGCCTGTGATTTCCTACTTCTTAATTTGCAGGTGCCCCCAACTCTGAAATTTGTAATGGATGGTGAAATGCCTGATTATTTGCTAGCAAAGGATTTGATTCTGCAAGTAAGTTTACTAGGGTCTGATGCATTTGTTTCCTTTAAGCTGCCACAAACACACTTAAGAATATGAACTTTCATTTTCTGTATCAATTGTGTGATGTTTATTGTCACTCTGCAGATTATTGGTGAAATATCTGTTGCCGGTGCCACATATAAATCGATGGAGTTTGTTGGCACAACTGTTGAAAGTTTAACTGTGAGTAACCTTGGTAGTCGAGCAGTATTTGGTCCTCCATGCTCTATCTGTGCTAGTTAATTGCACTTCAATTTATTTCTTTTGATTTTTCTGATTGTCTGTCTTGAATATAGATGGAAGAACGGATGACACTATGCAACATGGTTATTGAAGCTGGGGGGAAGAATGGTGTTGTCCCTGCTGACAGTACTACATTCAAGTACCTTGAGGTTTGCCTTGCTGATTTTTAGATGGACCATGCAACATTGCTTAGGTTTCTGTGCTTTTCATTATAGATGATATTTTCTCTTGCATGATACAGAGCTGTTTTGCCTAGCAAGAGTTTAGAATGTTTTCTTTTGTTGCTCACAGGATAAAACGTCCCTGCCCTATGAACCAGTTTATAGCGATGCGCAAGCAAGGTAGGTGTGTTTTAACTAAAATCGTTGCCAAGTAACTTTATTTGATTTTTTGATGACTCTAAAATGGGATCTATAAAAGTAAAACAAAATGTTCGCACAATGGGAAAATGGTATATATTAAAATCCTGTTCAGATTTTGGATCAATTTTGCTATAATTAGGTTCAATCATTAACTGCAAAAGTCTAAAGTAATCAAATTTCCTAATTGGAGATCATAGATAACTAAAATCGTGGCATTGAACACTTGTAAACTGCCTTGAAATTTTGTTATTTTAAGATTGTCTTTAGCCGTATCATTTTTTTAGATTAATAGGGGTGTTCGGGTCAATTTATGCACACCTCGAATAATCTCACAGATCCTGAAGTTAACGACTATATAAGTCTCCAATAACCCTAAGATTTGTGGGATTCAAACTATTAGCCCCTAGAGAGCAAACCCAGGATCTGACCAGTTAAGCTACACCTCTCAGGGTTGTCTTTAGCCGTAACTTACTTCGGGTAGTAAGTTCTATAATTTGGTCATCTGAAAACACTTATATTGATCAGAAAAACTCAATGGTCAATAAATATTGTTATTTTTCCCTTGGGACCATGATTTTAACTTTATTACTGTAATAGGCAGTCACTGCTAGAAAATTGTTAGTTGTTTCTATGTATTGAGTTAGTTTTCATTTATAGTGATGACATATTTCTTTGGCTTCTAGATTTCTCACAGGGTATAGATTTGATGTCACAAAATTAGAGCCGTTGGTCGCAAAGGTGGGTGATTTATTTATGTTTGAGTTTTTAATTTCTTCCTTTTAAGAAAGAAAAAGAAATTTGCAGTGGGGGACCAAAACTTCTTTGGATTGATTCTCTTACAAAAACTGCTGTTATCTTTTAGTTCTTGAAGATTTACAAAAACTGCTGTTATATTTTAGTTCTTGGATATTGCTCTGTTTACCATTTAAGGAGTGGTGGTCCATATATTTTTGCAGCCTCATTCTCCTGACAATCGTGCTTTAGCAAGAGAATGCAAAGATGTCAAAATTGACAGAGTATACATTGGATCTTGTACTGGCGGAAAAACAGAAGACTTTATGGCTGCAGCCAAAGTTTTTCTAGCTTCTGTAAGTGCCATAATCTACTTTACTTATTTTTATTGATGTTATTGCTGCTGGACCGCTATTTCAATGCAGCTCGAAGTTAATAGAACAGAAATCAAAGAAGAAAATTAGATGTTATTTTTATTATAATTTCAATTTGTTCTGGTAGGACTCCGACTTGTGTGGGCCTTTTTTCCATGTCCAGTAGAAGTATAATTGTATCATTTCCTCAGGTTGATATTGATTCCTATATTAGCAGGGTTAATTTGTACGGGTATCGGGTATCTTTATTAGGATTGTATTCATAAACCTGTGCTGTTCCTACTTTGATTATCTGGTAAGTTTGTTGAATGTAGAATCTTCTAGGAAGAGTCTTTTCTTGAGTTCTAAGTTAGCCACTAATGGCACATGCTAATTTGTAGTCTTGATAATAGAGGTCTAAGGAAACTGAGTCTATAAAAAACCCTTCATGTACTGATTTCTAAAAACCTAAAAACTTTTCTCTGTCCTCCATTTATAAAACTTGAGCATATTCTTCCTCCATAGCATACTCATTTCTGGTCTGAATATCATTCTTCCTTCAAACTTATTTCTGCTTGCTAATTTGGATGGTCATCTATGGTTAACTGCGTCTGCAGCATGCTGATGTGCGTGGGAACAATTGATAGGAGTTAATAGTTATGCTCTGTTGATTTGAGGGTGGGGTGGCAGTTTTGTCTTTGTTGCAAATATTTGACTCTTTTTTACCCTGACATTTGGTTTCATCCCCTCTTGTTGGACTTAATTTATCCTTCGCTTTTCTGCAGGGTAAAAAGGTCAGAGTTCCCACATTCCTCGTCCCTGCTACCGGAAAGGTTTGCGATGCTGATTAACTATGTCTTTATATGTGGATTGATTGTAGAGACTTAGTTGTACATTTGATATGGCATATTCATATTATAATAACTACAGGTTTGGATGGACTTGTATACTCTCCCAGTACCAGGATCTGGTGGCAAGACTTGCTCCCAGATTTTTGAAGAAGCTGGTTGCGACACACCTGCAAATCCTAGTTGTGGTGCCTGTATGGGAGGCCCCAGAGACACTTATGCACGCATGAATAAGCCTGTAGTAAGTCAATTTTCTTTACCTTCTGGTATATCTTAGTAACACGCTGTTCTGCCTTCCTAGAGTTTGTTTGCGGTTCCAGCTAGAAGCCTTGGAACACAGTTTGTGGTAGAATTGCAGGAGCAGTTCCATAATCAAAATCTGGAATTCCTCTTGCTTCCAGGTTCTAATTACCTCAGCATCTAGTCCATCACCTCAGCCTTAAAATAAATGTGCTTTGTCTGTTCTAGTCCCATTTGTGGTGGCTCCCATAATGGGGTTGCATTTTTTTCAACAGATCATACAAATTCTGAAAACACGAGGCTATGCTGGACCACGTTTATAATCAGAGAAGTATGTAGGGTTTGAAACGGGATGGAGACTAGTAATTATAGGGTCGTCTTTGGCATATTAAGCTGACTTGGAAGAATATTATCTGATTACAACACTTCTAAACTCCCGAAAAAAAGCTCTATCTAGTTAGTAGCTCGGGTAGGCCTTATTGGATTCCAAAGGAAATGCTGAAAGTAGCGTTGTTCCCTTCTCTTTCACTCAAATCATCCCGAAATAGATTGTTGGGCTGTTCGATATATAAATCTAGTTGATGATTATTGACCAGTCCGCCAGAAATTACCCGTATGCATCATTAATAATTCTCTGCCATGTGTGCTTCTGCATTGTATGTTCACTGGGAAAAGATTAAGGGAGGCGTTAATGATGTTCAGATATCCTGTTAACTGCTGTGAGGGCTTTGTTGTTGCAGGTCTGTGTATCGACAACAAATAGGAACTTCCCTGGTCGGATGGGACACAAGGAAGGCCAGATATATCTTGCTTCTCCATACACGGCAGCAGCATCTGCTTTGACTGGTTTTGTTACTGATCCAAGAGAGTTCTTGCAGTAGGCTTTTGATGCCATTTTACTTTGTGCATCAAATGTATTGTAACTTAATAGCAAGGGAAAATAAATATGCGGCCCTATTCCAGAGTCTGAATTTCTAGCATGTGCAATCGTTACAATATCACACTTTCAACCATTTTGAAGAATTCCTGTGCAAGATTGGAGCACAGATGAGATATGTTGCTTACAATGGAACTTCACCCACCTTTACTTTGAGCAACTGTGAGTATTTTACTCCATAGTATGATAATTGTCTTCAGAAGTTTCAAGTGAACAGCAAAGTGAAAGAGCTCCAAGACGATCCCTGAATAGCAGGCAAGGAGATGAGTAATAATCAGGGATAAGGCCGGTGCACCAGGATGAGAATAGAATTGTGATGCAGAACATAAAAAGATTTGAAACCTAATAATAAAGAAAAGAAACAGCTAAGAAGAAGAAGCCAGAGAAAGAGAAGAAAAGCCAGAGAAGATAAGAATAGGGGTTGGAAAGCTGTAACTTCGCAAGTTTTTATTCAATTCATTAAAAAATTCCCTAACATTTAGAAAAATAGAATAATTAACAAAAACAAATAATTGAGCTTATAGCACATTAAATAAAATATTTAATAATAATTAACTCAAACCTAACAAATAAAATCTAATTAATAAACTTTAATTAAAAATTAAAATAAATTAAATCAAAATATAAGTTAAAGCTTAATCTTTTAATGGTTTGGGCTACCCTCCATTGTCTATGAGCATATGAATATTTAAATAATATCTCGGGTTAAGTATCCCCATCAATTCTTTTTGAATTGAAAGAATTCGATCCCGTTGAGAATAGGTTAAGACAACTCTAATAACGCTCTTAAAAATAAGGATCAACCTGTCTCTTTAATAATCTAAAATATAGTCTGAATTTGATCGTCTAACTAATATACTAGGATTTGTTAAAATTTATCATCCCTAATAAAAACAACTCATGCATTTAAAGTAGCGTTAATATGTTTTTTATGTGCTAAAGATAAGGATAATGAGGCAAGGGTTTCAAAATGATCATCAAGAATAGACTGTTGTATTTTATATATAATGAGGCCTTATATGTCAAAATTAAAGATAATATTAAATTTTAATAGCAATTTAATAATATAATTATTTAATTTAATTATTTGCAATACTTTGAATGGTCTAACACAACTCATTTACAATTTATAATTGGAATCCGAAGGATACTATTTAGGTTTAATCTACATTATAAAATAATCTTTAACATTGAGTGCACGATGATACTCATATAAATCAATTCAAAATTCATATTATGTTTTATGATCTCGATATAAAAGTTATAAACTCTATTTACAAAAAAATTAGTTAAATAAGATATTTTAGAATGAGGAGATTTACAAAGAAGATCTGCAGGCTTTCTATATCTATAACTATAAACATTATATGACTGAGGATATGGTGAAAAATAAACACTAATAAAATCTCTTAAGAGATTATATAATAAATTAAGGAAGATCTAGGTAGGTAGGCGTGGAACTCTACAAATAAAATCTAATTAATAAACTTGGGTTAAATTTAACAACACATGAATGGGGGTGGGTTTCGGTCAGATTATACCTCCTCCTTTCCCATCTCATGTTGATTGAATTCCGGGAGGAGGAAAAAAAAAATATTCCCATAGGATTTGGATAGATTAAGTTATTGAATTTTTATTTTTCTTTATAATTCCAGTTAATACACAATGAAAAAAAAAACTCCATATGAATATTAAGCGGAACTTGTATATAGTTAAATAGAAATAATAAAAATATAAATTTAACAACAAATGTATTTTAAAAAATCAATTGTTCAAGAAATATATATAAAATCGGGTTTGGGTTTTAGACAAAGGGAAGACATATTCATTGCTCCCATCCGTTTTTGTCAACCAGAGGAAAATGCCCTCGTCTCTATCTGATTATCATTTTTACAGTCTCAGATTTGATTTGTATCCTACACTCATTCATTTCATGACCATGTTACAGGTTTGTTGTTTTTTTCCTGCACTTCAGTGCAATTACCAGATGGTGGAGCGATCTGCACTGTGCTGTAAAAGTTGGCAAGAATGCATCATCTTATTAATATACACAAGCACTCAATTTAAATGTCTCTGCTGTCAATGGACATACATCATTGTTACTTGACTCCCTTCCACCCATTAAGGCATTCCAAGGATTGCAGTGGAGCCATTAGTATTACTGGAAAGCTTTCCAGCTGAAGGGTTCGAAGACTTATTATTACTCATGTTTTGGTTGAGGCTTTCCATGTATGGCAAGCTTTGGGAGACAAGAAGTGAAAGAATAGACCTTAGATGGTGGATAAGTGATTTACATGCTCATGGCTGATTGAGAAAAGGTTAAAATGAGACCATCAGCCTTTTCCGTGAATTCAAGTGATTTTTTCACTTTACTTCGCAAGATGTGGGAACCAGCAAGAAAATCCTCAGAACTGTGCAAAGAAAGTTAAGGAAGAGCTACTAGGCATGAGGCCTTTCAATGATGAGGGTTTTCATGAACAGTAGCAGTATACAGTTGCCTAAATCAATTACTACTATAAAGAATGTCAATATGCTAAAAATCAGAATGTAGTAATCTGCAGTCAAAATCAAAATGATTGCATAATCTTGGACACCAAGTTTGTCTTAGTATCTCTTAACCCGGATTTCACTTATTGGCTCTTTGCACTTGAACCCAGGTCCTTTTGTTATAATTATTTTCTGTTTTCTTTCCAAAAAGATGAAGAAAAAAAGAAACAAATTACTCCATCAATTTGTTCCTGCCTAAAGTTTCTTATGGAATCATATGTTTCCCCTCAAACAAGAGAAGTTTAACCATGTTCTACGTCACCTTCTGGCGAAGCACCAGTTGCAGCATTGTATTGTTTACATGGAAGTCAGACTTACCAAAGGAGAAGACTATATTTGCATCATGTATTTTATTACCAGGTAAAATTCACCTCACTGATTAAGTTAAAAATATCATCTTTCTTTGACCATTGTCCTCTTGTCAACTTTCCATATGGATACACAATTCCTACCACTTGCTCTTAGCCACCCTTCTGCCAAAACTGAAACAGTTTGTACAAGGTAAGATTTAATGATCAGCCCATCAGGATAGAATCACCAGTTGCAACTGCAAGATGATCAACCCATCGGTACACCATGTGCCATAGTATAGCGCATCAGGATTGTTGTGACAAGCCAAAACTAGTTGTGGAGAGGCATCACATATCTGGAGCGTTGCTCAAAAGAAGATGACAAATCAGAGATATCATCTGTTACGTAATTGGAAAAACCATGAGAAGAGAATATCATTTGATGGTCGCCTTGAACTGTCTGAATTGTGTTTGGTTAAAGTGTTTTTGAAAAAATTTAAAAATTATTTATTTATTTTTACTGTGTTAAAATGTTTTCAAAAAAATTTAAATTTTATTTATTTATTCTTAATGTGCTGTTAAAAATAATTTTTTAAAAATAAAAAAATATATTCCATAATTAAAAAAAAAGGCATGACAGGGGAATTTCATTTGATGGCGGCCTCTGAACTGTCAGAATTGCGTTTTCGATATTTAATGGTGTCGAAGGTTTAACCATTAAGTACCATAGCTGCACCATAATAAGAAGGTTAGAACAACTTGAAGAGTTAACGTTTGTCACGAGAAAACAGAATCAATCAACGCAATTATGCCAATCCGCAGGCATACAATCAATGGATTAAAGTATAAATATTTCAAAGACAGGGCCAACCGATACCATGAGAAATTTCAAGCTTCAAACCACACACTAAACTGAGTCCACTAGATTGCAGCAAACTCCACTCTAGATATCAAGTACTCCCATATTTACAGTATGAGAAGCAGTCAAGCGTTCGATGCCGGTATGGCAGCAGCACCATATAAGACGAAAAGAAAAGAAGCTAAACTGAATATCGCCAACAAAAACAAGCTAGAACCAGATACTGGTTCGACAAAAACATGGAAAAGCAGTAAAAAGAAGGAACAATCTTAGCAAAATATTCTGATCCATCAACTTCTCTACTTTGTCTTTTGTTTTTAAGCAGTGTCTCCGTATTGCTGGAGTTCAAAATGCTGTGGAAGAAGTGACTAAACAGGCTTTATTCTTTGTTTCTCATTCCTATCCTGGAATCTTGGAGCTGCAATTAAAAGAAGATTTAGAGTGCTAAGAGAAGCAAAAATAAGTGGGAAAACTAGCAAGCGGGCACAGGAAAGTTGATTGAAAATTTTGCATACCAAGTCCATTGGCCTCTGAGGTCCTCATGATCCTAAGCCTTTTTACAGAGTTGAGGAACATCCTGAAAAAACAATGAAAAGGAAACCATGAGAATTAGAAATTGAGTGCTTGAACTATGCAACGTTTCCCTATTTAGACAGGGAAGGGTAATGGAGGTTGCTCAAGAGCTCAACATTCTCTCAGTCGACCTGGTTAAACAACTGAGAACTGATGAGACCTAATACAATATACAGTAGATGGAATTTGGGTCCATCGATGTGAAAACGATATGTTACAGATAATGTTATGGACACAGAAATAGTACACATCACTAAGCTTAGTATGTTGTGTGAGGCAGGATTAGTAAGCCATCCGAGCAGATAGCTTATTTTCTGCTCCCCACTGATTGTCTCAATTGAAAAGGTCGCCAAGAAACATTGCAACGGGCACACCTGCCTGTTGCACCCACCCGACCACCTGCTCCTCTCACCTCTCCTACTTAGTAATGTGATTTTATTTTTAATGGAAATTGCATACCCCCACGGAACATCTCCCACAAGCATCCAATCTCCCTCTTTATCTTCATAAGTGAGCACGAACTCGGACAATCCATCCAATAACTTAGAGGGCTTTGTTACTTGCCGCTTCTCGCCACCTGATATTTTATACACAAGCAGCAAGTTAGCATAAGGATATATCAAAATAGCACAGAAAGATATACTGAAGCATAAGTAACCAAACTAGTTTTCTTTTGTTTTTGAAGCAATCCAACTAGTAACATTCTGTATTGAATGTCATTTGCAGTGGAAATTATACCAAGTTCATCACAAAGACTTTATCAGGCAGGGAATCTGTAATATTCGTATAATTTGCATTGCAATGGAAGGAAAGAAATCTGTAGTGGGAAATAAAAGACCAAATCCAAGATTCTGTCAGATTTTGAAATTAAAATAGAGAAAGAAAGGCCGTGGACTCACCAATGGAATTGATAGTTGTGGCGGACCTGAAAAACATTTCCTCCAATGCTTGGGCTAATGTCTCATAGCAAGCATGAGCATTCAAATCTACCTTCCTTCCAATTGGAATCCCATCCATATTCACCTTGACAAATCCAAGATGCCCCTTTTCATTACTAGGAGCACTGGTCTTGTTACCATTACAGATTTTCTTCTTCAAATTATCCTTAGATTTATCCTTCTCACCAATTCCCTTGTCTTCTTCAGCTCTTGCAGCCTTTGCTTGGTTCACCAAGCTATTCATCCGGTAAGCCCTTATAGGAGGCCACCCCACAACCTGACTGCTCCCATAAAGCAAGTTAATATAATCAGAAAATTAAGCCATCAACGGAAGAAATTAACGAATCAAGATGAGAAAAGATAAAGTTCGCACAGATAATTCACTTCCCTATAAGCAGGCAAGATATAGTAACAGAAACAAATTTCAAATTTTTCTTTCATGTCCCTAAACATAGATAAATTAAGGAAACGTTGGCAAATAAATGTTCAAGAAATTATCATCGATCAACAAACAAACGGATACAGGGGAAAACAAGGGATAATACAAAACATCAAGCTTTAATACTGCAAAATGAAGAATCAAATCGTTTACAGAACAACTTGCTTAACAAGATATAAAAGCAAGCAACGGAGAAAAGATAAGGAAGACTTGAAACTTTATGCATGTATGCCTAGTTCTATGATAAGGTGGTAAGAAAAAATAAGAAGATTGTTAATCATGCTTAGTTAATAAAGGAACCCAGAAGCCCCTCCGGCCAAGAAACAAAAAGTACTTGCAGACACAGCAACTACATATGATCACCGGTAAAGAAAATAGTAGCAAAATATTCAAATTTCTAACTGTTTATAGTAACCGAACAAAGCAGATGAAAGAAATTTGAAGAATATTAACAAAAAATAAAGAATGGGGTCGCCACCTGCCAGCAGTAGGGGATCCACCCTCAAGGGAGACAGAGTCAGCAGCTCTCTTAGTCCCAGAAACAGCACCAACAACGCAAGCAGAAGATATAGAAGTGTTGTTGTTATGCCTTTGAGGCTGGGAGACCACCGAAGGAAAGTCCTTGGCAGTGAAGATTCTGCCACGCTCGCACCGTGCATTTGCCTTACCCTTCCCTCCACCACCACCACCACCGCCACCACGACCACCACTACCAAGACTCAGCCCCAGCTCAAGCTCAGCTTCCACCGGATATGAACTTGCCTCAGCCTCCACCACCTCCACTTTTGACATTGTGGAGTCATTTGTGGAGGCCCCGGAAGAACCGCCGCCGCCGCCGCCGAGTGAACCAAGACCACCTTCCATAGTAAAGATACAGACTTTGTGCTCGTGGTTAAGTAAGTTTTTTTTGTTTTAGAACTAAGAAACCAGAGAGGGAGAGATTGCGTTCCGGTACAGGAGAGGAGAAAAATACTAGGATTGCTAGTGGTCCAGGAATGAGGAGGGAAAGGAAGGGAAGGTAAGTTGTAGCTAGCTAGGGGAGGAAGGAAGGTGGTGGAGGGAGTGATGACTGTGGGACCCTTATGTCTGGTAGTGCGCCAGGCACTCTCAACACAGGTCCACAACACACACAGTCAATTTTTCTTGGCATGATCATCATGTCTCTTTAGAATCTGGTTTTCTTGTAGGTGCGCAAAATTAAATGAAAAATTCCCACCCACTATATACACACACACATTTGGATTAATTCTTAAAAAATATATCAAATTATTAAAATTATATAAAAAAAAATTAATAGTATTATTAAATTTTTTTAAGCAAATCAATTTTAAAATCATATAAAAATATAATTTAATTTTAAAAAAAAACAAGATAATAATTAAAAAAATATTTAAACAATAATAAATTGAATCCACAACAGTCTCTTAACGACTTTGATCATGAACTCTGTTGAGTTTCATAGTATTTTTTATAATTTACTTAATTATATAATAAAAATATATATTTATAAAAATTAAACAACAATTTAAAAATAGATACTTATTTTAAATAGTGATAATCATGTAGAGAACAAACTATGAAACAAAAATAAACAATGTATTATATAATCTAACCGATCCAATATTGAAGGACAGAATTGAAAAAATAATAATTAAAGGATCCAATAAAAACATGTTTGGTTAATAGTTAAATTTGTTAAATCTGTAAGTTAGGTAACTCGGAGGCTATCACATCAAACTTGTGAATCAAATTATGAACTCTACTAAAATTATAATTTTTTAAAAAATTATTTTTTATTTAATTATATGACAACAAAACAGAAAATTATAGAATTAAACATCAATTCAGTACCGGGATATATTTTTTAGATCGTGATAACATACATTATATATATAAAAAAATCCAATTATGAATATGAACTCTCAGTTAATTCAACACCTAGCAATGAAATAAATAAATAAATAAAATCTTGTCAGCCCCATAAACCAAATCAAACAACCAAACATGTGAACAAGTCCATGAACTTTATAAAATTTAATAATAAGACTTTTTTCTTGAACTACTTTTTTTCAACTATGGGGTAAAAAAACAATATGACAAAAAAAGAAAGAAGAAAAGGTAAAATTCACTTAATTTTTTTTTTAAAAAACACCCAACTAAACTTGTAAACTAAGGAAATTGGGATTATCCTAACAAACCTACAAATCACTCTAAACTTGTAAAAAAAATAAAAAAAAAATAAAAACATATTAAAGTTGAAATACACGCGCGCGCGCGCGCGCGCGCGCGCGCGCACATACACAAGACAAACTTATTATCCACCACCATATGTTATGCCAACAATACGTGAATAACCATTTAGGCAGTGATCAAATAGTAAGAACTTGGGGCTATGGGGTTTGCTCCCTCTGTGATTTCAGGTTTGAGTCCTTGGTTGTTCATATGATGGCCACCGAAAGCTTACAAGGTCATTAACTTCAGGGCTCATGGAATTAGTCGTGGTGCACGCAAGCTGACCCGGACACCTACATTAATCTTAAAAAAAAAAAACAATACGTTAATACTTAAAGTTCTAATTTTTGTGACCTTAGACGAATAGGTAATTTAATTATTTATTAAAAAACAAATATATCATCCAACAAGTTTTTGGTAATGAATAAACCATTAAAAGAGATTGAAATGACCTCAACTTCAAGATTTTTTTAAAAAACCAAATGGTAAAGAGATAGTTTTAATATAGAAATTTGCAATGATAAATATTTAGTGTTGCAGTGGAAACAAATATATCATTCAAGATCAATAAATCATTAAAAGAGATTTAAATGACCCAACTTCAAGTTTTTTTTTTTAAACCAAATGGTAAAGAGGTAATATTAATATAGAAATTTGCAATAATATATATTTAGTGACACCGTGGAAACCTACACCTTATGTATTGTTAACATGTAAATAATTTCTTATACTCTAATTGCTTGTGTCATACTATGATTATTTTTTTTGAAGTGGCGTGAATTTTGATCCTGTATTTTTGTTAGAAAGTAATTTTTTTAGAAAAATAAATTTTAAGAAAGTGAATTATATTCTGATATTTGGTAATACAATAGAAAATAAATTAGAAAATATTTTCCAATATTTGGTTATGTTATGGAAAATGAGCTAGAAAATAACTTATTAATGTTTTATTTTTCTAAAATTTATTAAAATAACAAGGAATAAATTTTACAATTAAAAAGGTAAAATGAGAATAAAATGAAAATATATATATATAATTTTATAAATTATGTCAAATAAAATAAATAATAATCAAGATAATAAAGATCAAATCTAAAAAATAAAAGATAAAAAAATTAGAATAATAATAATAATTAACATTTAATAAAGTATTTCAAATAAAATAAGTAACAATCAAAAGAATGAGGACCAAATTAATAGATAAATTTTTTTAATAAAAAATAAAAAAAAAAGCAAATAAAAAATTATAAAAATAAGGACCAAAGCTAATCTAAAAATTAAATTTTAAGAGATGAAATTAAAAAATAAATATTCAAAATAAAATATACATAGCAATAAATTTTTTTTTTACCAAATTTGATATAATCAGCAAATAATATAATATTTATAAATTTTCTATAACCTTTGGAAAGTATTTTTTGCCTAAATTTTATAGAAAAATGTTTTTTTTGGAAATTCAACCAAAATTTCTTTTGGCAGGGAATTGTTTTTCATTGACCAGCTTTTTTAATAATATACACATACATGAAAATTTAAAAAGTAATTTCTCTTAAAAATCACTTTTTAAAAAATAAATATACCTAGATTTTTTAATATATTCCAATACTTTGATAGAAGCACTTTTAACGTTTTTTTAAAAAATTATTGTATGAAACTTATTTTCTTCAAAAGACCCTTGATTATTATGTATATAAAAAAGATAGTTGATTTTTTTTTTAAAGGGAGAATCTAGAGAAAGAATATACGTAGAAAGGGACAGGAGAAAATTTATTTTTCATTTTGTTTTGAATTTCTAAACTATGCTTCTTTTTTTATCCGTTTTTCTTTTTAATACTCGACAAGGGTTTTTATTTATTTTTATTTCTTATTTTTGTATAAAAAGGAATATCTTGGTGTTTTTATCATGTCACTTCAAGGAAATTATTATAATTTATCCATTATTCTTTTAATAGTAAAAAAAAACCTCAAAATGTGTCTTTTTAAAAGAGACTGGAATATTATAAAAACCAAAATATTATCCACGACATCTACTTTTGTGGATTTATCAATTAATTAATAAAACAAGATCTTTTTCCTTGTAGAAGCCGTCCTAAAAGTTCAGGATTTGTTCTTGAACATCCCCTTTGTTCTGGAAAGAAATCTTTTTTCCTTTTTTTTTTTTATAAACAAATCACTAACTACATAATTATTGCATCTGGCCCTCTCATTCCCAGTAGAATTTATAATAAACCACATAGCAAATATATTACACCTCAAAACTTTGCAAAACACGCCACCATTTTCAAAACCTAATAGAATTTGCAGTGAAAACTGCTGTATAAAAACTATTCTTTTATCCAAACGAGATAAAAAGCTTGTCAAGGGAGAGTAAAATGAGTACACCAGTAGAAAAAATATTAAAAAAAACCAGAAATCACATGCCAAGAACAACTATATTTTTCTTCAAAGAACAGGAAGAGAGAGAGTTTTGGCTGGATTGGGTTTTTTGATTCGAGTAGAAAGGAGCTTCTCATGCATGATCAAAACCAGGAAATGGGCAGCAAACTATGATGATTCTAATTAATTTGCAGTAAATATCATAATGCATGCATGCCTGCCTAAACAAGACTGATCAACTCGATGAGAATTCTTCAAAAAGTTGCAAATTTAGATGATGATAGTTAACAACTCGATCGAGCTTCGGTGTAAAAGCATGGGTTAAGGTCAAAAGTGTGAGGCAGCAAAAGCATAGACCATGGCTTCACCTCACCCTTTCTTTCTTCCTAGGTGTTGTCCACCATTTCAAGGACAAACGGCACAAACCCTTGTTTTCGAAAGCTGAGACCTAGAGAGATGTATCGTCAGTGGATGGCGGGGCTGCCCTTAAAAAGATGGAGATGAATAACAAGAAAAAAAAGAGATTTATAATCTTTTAAGAATATAGTTCGATACAACACTAAAACCAGACATTGCCACTGTCATTAACAGTGGATTTTATATCCCAAATTAAGACAATCACAACCTAATCGAATGTTGAATATGTAATTAAGAGTCTAAAACCGGATTATAATCTTAAAACAAATAACCTGGATTGGTTTTTTCTATTCTTAAGAACTTATGCAAAAATCGTTATGAAATTTATTATACGACGGAGGAGCACAGCTGTAGCTAGGGGGCAGGCAATTAATTAGGATTGCAAATCGGAAGATTAGGCAAGGTAAGAGGTTGTCTGATACGAGAGACAAACCGACAAGGTGGGGGCCGATCCACGTGCCTCCAAGCTGCCAAAGAGCGCCACGTCAGTAGACAGGGTACGCGCCTGACCGGGGAACTTAGGAGGAGGTTCGGGGACCAGACCGCCCTCCTTTCCTTCTTTCTTTTAATTACGTTTTTCAACAGGTACCAGCTCGGCACCTTTTGTTACAAACTCTGAAGAAGGAGTGACATAACTACAAGTTAGTCCTTCATCTACATAAAATATTACAAATCAGTCTTAATACTTTAAACTTTTACAAAGTCTTGCTTAATCCATCAATCATTTATAGTTTCATTATCAAGGTGTTCATATGAAATGATAAAAATCACTAGCACCGGTATTATGACACAAATTAAATGCATGTGATCTTTTTTTTTTTAAATGTTGTATTACATCTTTTATAAATTGCTGATTGATCATATCTAATGTACTTAATATAAATATAAAAGTTAATTAATTTACAAAAAAATAAAATAATCTTTTAATTGTTTAATCTTAATCCTAAGCCTACCGATTATTCCATACTTTTTTTTATTGATCTCCTCTCGAACCACAGTCAACTTAAAACAATGATTTGAATCATTAACTCTAAAATTTTACTCTAACTGAAATAAATTTAATTTGAAAAAACTCAAATCAATCCTCTTATTTTCTTCAGTGTATACATTTATTAAAATATTTCTCAATCTAGTCTCCTCCCATTATAGTTTTCAACCGTGTCTCCCTATCTAAAATCATCACAGATTTTAGCAAAATTAAGAATTAAGTTGAAATAAATTCTTAGCTGAGGAATCCAATTGAGAATGAATTGATAATTTGAAGACTAACATAGGTTTTTACCTCATAATTTCGCAAGCAGTTTTCGGGATTCTTGTTTGTAGATTGGTGGGGGAGGATTGGTGAGGCCGAGGCGCGTGGGGTTTCAACAGAGGAGTGCCTCTCCTTGGAGCAGTAGCTAGCTGCCCGACCTAAAACCCAGGCAATGGCCATTAAAATGAAGATTTGGTACGGAAGGTTGCTTTTTAAATGGGGCCCAGAAATGGTGGGAGAGGGGACATTGTACCTCCAATATGAGACAACTCCCGGCCTTTTTATTTCTTTTTCAGGCCTCCGTTCCGTCGGTTGCCATCATTTTTCTTTTGTGTTTTTTTTATCCACGCCTCCTCCCTCCCTCCCTCCCTAGTTCTTTTCGCCCGCCGCCGTCCCTCGCCTTGTGCCTTGACTCGCTTTTGCAACTCTCTCGTCACATAAATATTGTAATAATACGGACATCGTACTTTATTTAAACCCTCTCCCAGTCTCGTATTTTTCTTTTCGGTCATTACCGTGCATGTTTGAACTGCAGTCTTTTTTTTCTTTTGAAAATATACAAAAATATTATATATATTTTTATTTTTTTAAATTTATTTCTAATATATTAAAAAAAATAATTTAAAAAAATTAAAGTTTAGAATGATAAAATGTCCTCTAATTTTTAACATGGATAGTAATTGAATTTGTTTTCAGAATATTACAAAAAAAAAATCACATGAAAGTTGATCGAAAGATATAACTTTCAAACCTGGCTTTATTATTATTAACATTATTATTATTTTGAAGTGATCTTGAATTAATAATTAAGATATAGTAGACAGAAATAAAATTCACAATTCAAGGCCTAGAGAAGACTCAAGCATGGCTGCCTACGAGAAGCCCATCCCAGAAACAAGGTTAACACAGTGCCTTCGAAGTTTGAGATTAGTGGGCTTAGGACATCTCTGTCATTTTAGAAAATTTCCATCTTCCAAGTGAGCAACAATAGTACCTTGCCAAATTTAATTTTATTATCTCAAATAATATATAAATAAAAAATAAAATAATAATAATAATAATAATAGCATGAAAAAAAAGAGATTATGACTTTGTTCGGAATATATTTTTATTTTTTAAAATAATTTTTAAAATATAAGAATACTGCAAAAATACTAAAATGATATTTTATTAGATATCTTTGATAATTTTTATACAAAAATATTAAAAATATTGCAAAATACTTCAGGAAAGTCAAATTAATATACTTTCAAACCAAATAAGCTTTTATAAGAAATACACATTAAGCTTAAAACATATTAAACAGATGAGAAGAAGGAAAGAAAAAAATTAATTTTATTTACGAATTTTGCTATAATTTGTAGTTGTAGAATTATACAGAAAATAAACATGGAGTATATGAATAGATTTCTCAAGCACCTCTTAAAAATTTATTAGAATTATCACAATACGATAACAAATCAAAATTCAACCACTGTGTTTGACTGCTAAAGTCAAAACAACATTTTATTTTTCAAAATTCCTTTAATATATTAATATTAATGATAGGCTTTATGAGCATGGGCAGTCTTGATGGTGAAATTACATCGGTGTATTTTTTTTATGTGTAATAATAAAAAGGAATTAATTAATACTTATTTATTTTTGTATTTTAAAAGTATTTTTGAAAAAAGTTTAATTTTTTTTTATTTTTTTATTTATTTCAAATTGATATATTTTTAGTGTTTTTAAATTATTTTGATGTTCTGATATCAAAAATAATTTTTAAAAAATAAAATAAAAAATCATTGACGTGCATTTTAGCATAAAAAATTATTTAAAAAAACTGCAACCACACTATCAAACAAAACATTAAATTTTATAGATTAATTTTCTTTTCTCTATAAAGATCCATATCTTTTATCTATATTTCCAAATAAATATGACAAATTAATTTTTATAATTGAATTTGGTCCAACCATGGGAAGAGGGGGAAGAGGGGGTGGAACTAGAAAATTTTATATGAAGATGCCAATTAAAAGGTTGAAAAGAAAATATTTTATTTTTAGGATCCGAATGTATAACTATTATGAAGAAATTAAAACTTTAAAGACTAAAATTAAGATATTTTAAAACTTCAGCTGTGCAAATATTTTATTTTTAGGAACGAATGTTACCTATTATGAAGAAATTAAAAATTTAAAGATTAAAACTAAGATATTTTAAAACTTCGGGGGTGGCTCCCCCGAAGCCATAGCACAGGTCCGGGCGGGCGTGCGGGTCTAACTTTAATTTGGAGACATAAAGGGCAACAAATACTCTTGAAAAATTAACTACCATTGATGGTATAAAAGTGCAGGGAATTTTTTTTCGTCACTGTTCTTGAGGAATCCACTTTCTAAAACAAGGAAAAGGATAGAGAATGTTTACGGGTTCAATCAAAATACCTCTTCCTCTCCTTTTATATCGATAGCCAAAGTGATTATATCCTAAAAAATAATTTCAAATAACCTAGAAATAGAGTAGTCAGTTTAGATGATCGTTAATTAATTATTTATAATAGTTTAATGTATTTTTTTATATGATTAATAACATATACTTTATATTTGACAGATCAAAATAACTTGTAACTAGTATTTATATAAAAAATTTGTTTAGTAAAAATAGAGACTCTCCTATATTTAAATAAATATTTAAAAAAATATATAATAAATTTTTTAAAAAATACTCTGAAAATATACATACAACAAAGAGTAAAAATCATAAACTTTTGTTCTAAAATTTTTATAGTGAGTCTTTTTTTATAGTCTTTTTATAAGAAGAAGTGTTTAGAGTATAATTTTATTATTGTGATATTTTAAGTTATATTTTATTAAAAAATTTAGATTAGTATAAAATAATAAAAGGCCCGTATAAAATCTCATAAAAATTTCTAATAGAAGTTAGGCCATTAAAAATGAAAAATAAATCTAGGTATATTACCTAGATTTAAGAATGTTGGTCTCAAGATGCAATTCTAAGCTCACGTATAGTACGCTCGAGCATGGAATCCTGAGGTTACATAAATAATGGAATACACGCCTAGCATCAAGGGTGGTGGGCATGTCACACCAAACATGACCTAAGGTTTCTTTCTTGAGCTCATGTTATCTAGGGAGTTGGGATTCGGCGTTGTACTCTCCTTAAGTTTCTTGTTGTATTTTGAGCTTGGAATATAAGTCTGCACTCTGGAGGTGTTTCTTTAGGTTTATTTTAGGGGATTTTTTTGGATCCATCATAAAATGACTAGATTCTTGTTTCAGCTACACTCCTCTCCTGTCAACCCATTTCTGGGAAACTTAAATTTACTTCACAAGGAAACTCCATGGAATGTCCATTCTCTAAAAAAGTAAAATGTTTCCAGGACAGCATATGTACTATAGTGGAGCTTGTGTGTGTTGTGTGTGTGTGTGTGTGTGTGTGTGTGTGTGTTGTGTGTGTGTGTCCAAGCAACAATTTTCTCGACATAGAGAATCCTTATTGCGCTACTCCTTATCTTATCAGAAATGGAATCCACTGAAGAGCACTTTTTGCTGGCTGATGCAGAATCCTTAATTTGAAATCAAACAGTATAAGAAAGAAGCTTAAATTAATTACAAGAACTCGAGAATCAATGGATAAGATCAAAAGTTTTGTGCCCACATCGTTTGAACATAATTATCCTGACCTTACTTTTCTATTAATTTTTATTTCTGATACATGATTTTAAACAATAGGGAATTAGAAAATAATATAAAGCATGGTTCCTGCACACGAATGACGACGAGCACGTACGGAGAAATGATATTTAGCTTAAGAATAAGAAGGATTCTAAGGCAACTGATCTTGGTGTTTAAAAAGTGATGCTTGATTAACACTGAAGGTAACAAAAACTCTTCAATCTAACATGATGCAAAAGAAAAAATCGAAGATCAAAGGTAAAGAGACAACATTCTTGGTCAGCAGAAGAAAATGTCTGAAAGCAAGGATTGTTAATTTCAGGAGTAGAATGTGACAAGATCCTCGTACGGTCAACAACAACATATCTGATGAAACTGATCTCCGAACTGTGCCATTGTAAATGGATAATATCAAATTAAAGAGAGGCTACAGGGCAGACTCTTGTGATACCTTAATTCTCATGAGTGACGAGGCACTATAGCAAAAGGCTGTTAGTTTCCCGACTTTAACCGATCGAATAATCCGAAACACAGAGATAAACGATCCCATCAGTCACTGATCAGGTAAATTTAAACATTATACCTCAAATTATCCATGGAATAGCTTCGATTCCTCTTCCCATCTGTTTTCCTCCTGGCAGGGCCACCACATACAATTGAACACTCTAAACCACAAAATCTACCGAAGCAAGTAAACGTGCCATCATCATCAGCACTGTGCCTGCGGCTGTGTCGTTTAACAATTTTGCTTTCTTTAGAAGTGCTACTAGCAGGAAAACTTGAGATATCACTGGAATCGTAAACTGGCGGAAGCTCTGCTCTCCATCTTTCCAGTTTAGATTGAAGACCCTCCATGCTTCCATCCAAGCTCATTACTCCCATTATCTCACTCTCTGTCTCTACGACTCGACGATTTTTCTTTCTTGTCATTACTGCCGCCACCTCTGATGGTGATGGGCCCAATTCTGAATCGGTGATAGCTGGCCTACTTATTAAATTTGCCTTTTTCGGAGTTGCATGCCTGAAGTTGTTGTACGGAGATCCAAGATCCAACCCTGGAAATTTCGGTACAGTTTTCACAATGTTATCCAATTCGGTTGATTTGTCATCAGATCTTTCGTTTGTTAATGCTTCAGAGCTTAACGAGGCTTTTGCAAAGGCCCCATTAAGCTCTGAATCACTAAGAACCAAATTATTATTTTGGTCTTTCTTGACAATCTCTGAGCCACTTATCATGTAACTGGCTTCTTGTCTCCAATTCTTGTTCTTCTTCTCCAATTCTGATCCGCTGACCATGGAACTAGCTTTTGTTCTCCCTCCATTCATCATCATCGTATCCTCCGATTCTGAGCCACTAATCATGGAAGCACCCTTCCCTTTCATCACCATCCTTTTCTTTTCCATCACCATTGACCCAAACAAGGAACTTGAATCACTCTTCGTACGTCTTAATTCAGATTTCGGAGGCCAAGGAAGCAAGAGGGGATTGGAACGGATGCCACTACTGCTAACATCAGAAACATCTTTATGATGATCCATGTCCTCTTCCCCCATAAGCTGACGATAACCCACGGCCGAGCTAAGCTGTGAATACAATGGCATGCTTCGCATTGAGCTATCAAGAAGCGCCACACCAATGTTAAGAATCCCCTTGGGGCGTCCTGACGGTCGGCGGACCTGGAGAGCAACGAAGCGCATGCCTATCTGAAATTGGTTGTGATGGTGGGGATCAGGCGGGGGAATCAGGTTCCCAACAATGACACGGACGGTGCCTACATGAATGTCACGGAACCAATGCAGGGCGTAGATTTCAATCATGACAGCAGAGGTGTCACCATGGAGGAACCTGTCATCCACGCGGAAAACAAACTTGTCATTCCAAGTGGGATTGTTGCGTCCCTCAGAGTCGATTCTTGTTGAAAGTTTCCGGTCTGGGTGGATCCATGCAACTGCATAGGTTTTCATCTTTCGTGAGACCTTGGCGAGATCTTGTGCAGAAATGACATTGAGTTCCAAGAGTTGAAAGGGTGACAAGATCACATGAGACATTGCAATGATAAAAAAAAGGTTTGTTTGTTACTGCTGTAAAGATTGTAATCGAGATTTAAAATGTCCTCCATACAGTCGTCCAAGGAGAGGACGACGAAGGGAGGGCTGGCATCAAGGGAAGGAGAAATCTCCGACCAGGAGGAAGCGGACCAGAGATCATAGAATGTATTGACCTGGACAACACAGTTTTGGGTATTGGGAGAAGACAGACAGCTCTTAAGGTTACGACTCAGGAAGCAGCAAAAATCACAAAGTTCATGAATGTATTGGCAGTTTGAAGAGAGACAAGGATTGAAATGTCAGTTAGGTAGGATGAAGCTAGGTCCGATCAAGTCCTGAATTAGGTTTCTTCGGGTCAGACAACAATGGCTGGTTTCCAGTTATTGGGGTGGGGAGATTGGCTCCTAATTTGCTGTAAAAGTTTTTCCAATACAAAGTATCAATATTATAATTAGAATCGCTATAATTAGAGAACGTATATGCTGTCATTGATGCCATTTTTATACAATTGTAAAAGCAACATGTCTGGATTTATTCTCAAAAAAAAAAGTCTGGATTTTTTTGTGCAAGTTTATTTATTTATTATGCGAAGAACATTCTTAAAATTCCTATACCGAGTTCATAAAATCTCTCTCTAAAATCTCTACCATGACCCGCTAATGTTTTCTAATAATGGTGGCTTCTCCTCCGTTAGCCAATCCTCTATATTGCACCTACAGATTCTCAGCATTAGTTTATTAACAAAGGTCCAAGAGAAATGTCAAAGCCCTTGGTCCTTCTGGTGCCACCTGGCACATATAACCCCGTCTTGATCTTTGATAAAGAGGCAGCGTGATTTGAAACACCGGCCAGTTTCAGCCAATTATATCTGACACGACGAAAAGATTGATGTCTTCTCCCAAGTGCAGGAGTGTCGAAGTAATAAATAACCCGGCAAGACCGGGGTCGAACCACAGGGAGGTTATTTGTACAAATTATAAATAACAACAACAACAATAATAGTAATAACAACAACAACAACAATAATAGTAATACTAATAATAATAATAATAATAATAATAATAATAATAGTAATAGTAATAGTAATACTAATAATAATAATAATAATAGTAGTAGTAGTAGTAGTAGTAGTAAAGAAAGAGAAGAAGAAGAAGATGATGGGAACTTGGAGATGAAAAATTAATGTAAGGATTAAACAATAATAATAACAAATGTCAAGGTTAGAGGTTCCACTAATGGTATATCAAACAAGTATAGTATAAACTCTTATTATTGAATTGGAAACCACACACAAAGGAGGTTCCAATCAGATTATATATTGTTAACATGATTACATTAGTCATCTTATTCAATTAATGCTAATACTTGTAAATCTCGTCAAGCATTCATGATTATAACTTATGTTAACAACAAATCAAGTTCCTTTCATAGCTCAGGTGTCGGTTATACCATACATTATGGGCTATGAAAGTGCCAAGCATTTGTTGTACCAAGTGTTATACAACATAAATCAAGATTAGTCATTTAACAAGCAAAGTATTAAAGAGTGAACAAGATAACAAATATAAAACATGTTAGTATCAAACATTAAAGTCCATATTAAGTTTACATTATACTTATTCTTACACCATTAGTGTAACCTTTTCACCTTGACATGACTAACTTAGCTAGACATAATGAAAGAAAGCAAAATAGATAAACAAAATAAGAACATAAAAGTTAATTAAGTAAAGGAAAGGAAATGAAAGGCATAAACTTAATATTAATGAAAGCAAAGCATAAACATTACAAAAAATACAAAGAGAGAAAGGAAGAGCATGATCTTGATATGGAAAACCAAGATGCCTAAATGCATGGAAAATGCCTCCTTTTATAGGCCAAAATTGGGAACTATTGATTTGATGACTAATTGATAAGTGGGTGGCCAACTTTTGACTTGGTGACAATCCTTATCTTCTCTTGTCTGCCCAAAACGTCATTGATAACGTCAAAATTGGAGCCAGTTGTAAACATGAAAGTTGTAGGCAATTGTCTCAGATTTCTTGTGTAAAACATTCAGCTCATTTGGACTTCTAGAACTCCAGATATGGCCAAAATACCGAACAGTGCTCGGGCTGGAAGACAGATTCGGGCTTCTTTGTTGTTGCTATAATTTGGACTTGATAATGGCCTTTTTAGATCTTGGGCTCCATATGAAAGTTGTAGGCCTATGTCTTACCTTTCCATCCATATAAATTGGACCTAAATCTGAGATCTGTAGCTCCAGATATGACCCAATTACCGAACAGTGTTCCGGTTTGGATTGCACCGACATCTCTTCTCTAAGTTTGACCATCTCTTTATCCTTGCAATTTAAGTTCTTCAAGTCATCAATCAATCCTTTCATTTATGTGATAGGCCTGCATTAAAAATAGACATTTACCACAAATTATAGGTATCTTATATTATTAGATACATTATTATAAAACATATTTTAGTTAAGGAGTTATTGATACTTCAAGTGCAAAATGATGATATAAAACCATGATAAAAATGCACTTTTAAGTACTAATTAGTATCCCCATTGATTGGCCACCGTTGTGCTTTATGTATTTGGATGGAGAAATGTTCTGTTGGCTCTCATTTTCCTGCCATTCGGTTTCTGTGATTCAGTTCTAATTCTTTCACATGAATTTTTGTGTCTCACACACTACATAAGGCGCTCAAGAGCTGACTAAATTAAAGCATGTTGGGCTGATTTCAGCATCAAAATTTCGCAAGTTTTAATGTTTAATTCCCCTTCTACTGGTGTATTCGAGGAAACATTCTAGCTATTGGACATTTCGACTCAGAGACTATAAACCAAGGGATCTAATGAAAGAACCATAGGCTTGGCCTGATCGAAACTCAAAGTTCAGCCTAAAACCCAATATTTAATGAAAAGGTTGCAATAGAATTTACTTTTTCCATCTTCCTTTATTTTTTTCATTCTTTGTCGTGACTTACTCCCATATATACCAAGAAATCGGTTTTGAGCTTATGGTTTTGGTTTCTAGAAAGGTTGAGAAGAACAAGAACAAATAAACATCTCCTTCCTTATTGTTATTCTTGATTAGAGATTGATGGTAGAAGGTTTTAAGAAGAGTTAAGGTATTTATTATGATTTGATGATTGAATAACCTAAAAGTTATAATTAATGTTTAGGGTGCCACTCCTACTTAAAATTAATTTGATATATTGTTTGGATTATGAGTGTTTGAAAAATAGAATGCCTATTTTTTAAGATTTGTAAATTTAAAGATTTGTATATCAGGATTTTGAAAATCTCTATCAGTTGACTAATTGCTTCTAGTTGATCGGTTAACCTATGATAGTGGTCGACCGGCTACTCTAACAGTAAAATTTTATTGAGTTTGTTAGTTTCAATCAGTTTGGGTTATACTTATAATTGATCATGGAAATTGGTTTGGCTTTATAATTATATTTCGGTATCTTAACTTAGAGTTTTAATTTTTTATATTATTTTGCTTTGAGTTGTTTTTCAGTATCTTCCATATGTATTAGAGGTTTTGTCAACGTTCCTATTAATGATCTTTAGAAGTCTCTAGTTGTACATTCATTATCTTTTGTTTTTGTTTTTTGGATGAGTAAGATAATTTTTTTAATATGCATTATGCATGTAATATATATATATATATATATATAGTACAACTAGTTAATTTTTTAATTATTTATATATGTTGCTTTATTTTCTAAGTACTTATCCATTATTGAATCTGCACTTGCATTTTGTTGAATTATATTTTATTACATGATGAGTACAACTAGTTAATTTTTTAAATATTTATATATGTTACTTTATTTATTTTTCGAGTATTCATCCATTTTTGAATTTACACTCGCATTCTATTAAACTAAATTCCATTCGAAATGATTTACATTACTTTGATAATTATACGAGTATCTATTATATCTTGATATCAATATATTTATCGATAATTCCATACTAATAAAGAGTGATTAGTTTATGTATATATAATATTTTGTATATCTAACTGGTGAAAAAAACATTAGTTTGCAACACTGGATTTTCTCATAGTGATTATTTTCAGGTATCATCTAATCTCTTGCATATATTCCAATACTTTATGTTAATATGCTTAATATGTATATTTATATCAAGATATATCAATTTACAAACTATTAATATCTAAGATATATGTTAAATGTTATTCCCTTAATAAATTAGTTGAATTTACCCTTTTATTTTTTTTTAATATCATTTTAAATTCTTAGTTTCTATTAACAAATAAATTTTGATGAATGTTTTTTTTTTTTTTTTATTTTAATCGATATATTTTACTTGTTTTGCAAAACTTTCTCTTTAGTATTTCATTCGATATTTTAAGGTTCATTATTATATTATTTTAATTAAGTTTGGGTTTTGGCAATATAATAAGGATTATAAGTTATTTGTTTTGTTTTATTCGATAATAAAAATTTTTATTATTTGATTTTATTCCTCAAAAAAAATATAATATTTTGAAAAATTATCCAACATTTAAAATTTTTATATCACTTATTTTATATATATGTTCTGAGGCCTATCCTAGACGGTGCGTGTCCTTATAACACCATTCCTGCATTGCCAACTATTGATCCTGGATTCGTGTTGCGACACCTAGTAAGTTCGAAACCTGCGAAGGAAGTAAACGAGGGTGCTAGAAATCTGGGGTAGATTATTCCCATTGGTGGCCCCAAGGCCTTACGAAGCAGCATGTAATAAAAAAAAACGAAGATTATGAACACACACCACAAGTTATAAGAAACAGGTCGTGTGATAATATATAGCATGACATGTCGATCTGAGCCTTTGGAGGCTGGATCATTGCCCTCTATGCTCTCCTCTGTTGACACCTAACGGAGGCAGCCACTGACTGCCACCTCTCAATAAAGTAAGTGCACGTGCCATCTAGAAAATCAAATGAAATTAAAATGCCTGGTCTGTCCGTCATGGGTACGCGCGCAAGTTCCCATGCTCTGCTGCTGCCCCATCAATGAAGAAACCTCCATTCCATTGCTCTTGCTCGAATTACATATACCGCTCCACAGTTCACACCCCAAACACCCCCTCCTCTCTTTCAAGTCTCAACTCTCACGCATTCATGGATGTTGTTCACCGTAATAGCCTATAGGAGTGGAGAGAACTGAGGTGGTCATGTCTTTTGCCTATTCCCAGAAAGATAATCCGCACCTTACGAAGATACAAGGTATGCTTTCTTCTCTTCTCTAATCCATATATATATATATATATATATATACCGCACCATACCAAGATACAAGGTATGCTTTCTTCTCTTCTCTAATCCACACACACACACACACACACACACATGTGCCTTCATATTAGTTCAGGCAGTGTGTAAGCAAAGAAAATCTTGGGATTCCTTTCAGGTTAAAATTTAAGGAAAACACCAACAATTAAATCACAAGTGAAGTGAGTCGTACTGCTACTATTTAACAAACTGGCCTTAAACGTGGGTTGTATCCTATAGATCCGTGGTGGCTTAGACACTTCTCACGAAAACCCTTGGCATTTATCACGTGAAGTCTTCCTGGCTGCCTTTCATTGCTAATGGGTCTAAAAGTCTAAAGCAATCACATGCATCTTGCTAATTAACTACTATTCGGCAACTGGAGCGATATCAACATAGAAATGCTACTTGTGACAACATTTATGGTCATCTATATGTTCTTAGTTAATTCAAATGAGTAGTTTCATTCTAATCCAAGATGTCTTCATTGTCCAAAAAGTATATTGAATTATAGGCAAAGAAGAGGGGAAAAAATATTTTTAGCACTAATATTGTTCTGCAAATTTGTTCATTGTTTTAGCATTGCTTAGATTCAATTAAAAAAATTGGTTAATATCTTAATTTGATGCTCAGAATGTTGATCTACCATCTCTGTAAGAAAGATGAAACATATGCCTCCCTTCTGTTTTTCGAAAATCAGAAGCTATTTCATTTTTGGCGTGGAGGTCGTCAACCCAAATGAAATGTTCTTAATTTTTGCTTTTTGGTTTTATGGTCAATCTCGGGATAGATTTAACAATGCGAAATCCCTTTTTTGTATATGTCAAAGAGGGGGTAAAACCCTTTACGTGTACAACAATTTCTAACTCTTGTTAAACTGATTTGTCCAAGATCAAAGGCAAAAATGTTTCTAAGGAGCTCATCAGCTTCTGCAACTGGACCCTTGTTTTCACCCTTCTCAGACGGCCCTAATAGAGACTTTGACGCTGTTAACAACACCCACGACACCCACACCAACCACATCAAACACCAACCAGTGTTTCGTGATCCAAACTATCATTCCCTCACGGTTTGCTGCACCTCAACTTGACACCATTATCAGACCACGGCAGCTCATCTCCATTGTCTGAACTCGATCAAGAAAAGGGTAGTTCTCGAATTAACGGCCTTCGAAGAGCTTCGTCCTATAGTAATTTCGAAAGTTTTGTCTATACATCTTCTTGTGATCAAGAAGAATTTCGTAACTCAACTACTACATCAAAGAAATTTCAATGTAGAATGTTGCACTCTTCACCTTCTTTTTCGATATTTTACAAAAATGATGGACTAGAGGATGAAGGACGCAATGGAACAGATGTGGGAAGAGAAGAATTGATGAGAACTATTACTATTAGAGAAAACATAGAATCTATTGGTAGCGGGGACTTCAGTTTTGGAGAGACGAGCACGGGGTTAATAGAGGAGGAAGGAGAGAAGAAGCAGGAACAAGATTCAAACGGAATTGAGAATTTCGATATTGAAGAAGTAAGGGAACCGGCTAGTCCTCCCCTGTATCTTGCTGCTGGGCTTGGGATTGATGATATAGATCTCGGTGGTGATAGTGGTGGTTTTCATTTAAGTTTCCCGAACCTTGATGAAGATGATGATGTGGAAGAGTATTATAAGAGGATGATTGATGAGTATCCTTTCCACCCTTTGCTCCTCTCAAACTATGCTCGGCTGTTGCTGGTATGGTTAGTTTTTTTCTTTTCTGACTCTACTCTAATTTTCACTTCATCATACCTATTTAAGATAACTCATGTCATGAAATTGATGCACCTTGAGCCATCCCAGTTGTCACCGTGCTTACCAGAAGAGCTGTCCAGCCTTTTGAACTCCTTATTGTGAAACATGGGATCTAGACTTTGAATGATCAGGTCCTATAATATTTGGGGTTTTTATGTTCAGATCTTTGTCAAGGTCTGCTTCCAGTCATGTTCATTAGGTTTGAATGTCTAAGGGAAATGTAATCTTGTTGGTGCTTCTGTGTCGATTTGGAGCAGATTGAAAGGTTGGCTTGGCTTGATAGCTGCTATTTTTATTATTTTCAATTACTCCTGCTTCTGCTTCTGCTGGCACTTTTTGTACTATTGTTTTATGCATAGCTTTGGATCCCACGTTTTCTAAATGGCGTCACAATTAATCACATACTGAAATTACTTTTAACTGGTAAGAATGCCCATCTATTTTTATTTTTTTATTAAGGAAACGAAGCATTTTGACATAAAATAATCTCATTAAAGTAAGAATAGTGTTCGGACAGGCAATAGTGTTTTTCTTCAGTATTGTAATTCCTCAAGCATTCTGAGAGTGGACCTTTATATTTTGTAGAGGCCATAAGAAAATGATTGGTTTTTCACTGTAAAGCTTCTCTTTTTAACAGTCCAAGGGAGATCTTCATGGAGCTGAGGAATATTATCGTCTTGCAACACTGGCAGCTCCTGCAGACGGTGAAATTCTGATGCAGTATGCAAAACTGGAATGGGAGCTTAACCATGATCAAGATAGAGCATTAATTAACTTTGAGCGTGCAGTTCAGTCAGCCCCTCAAGACAGGTGAATATGAACTTGCTTTCTTCTAGCTCCTTTGCAAAGAGTTGCAAATCTAACTCCCATCAATAGTAGCTTGTCTATTGTGTTGGAGTTACTTTTACAAAGTGCTTTTGCGCTACAAAGCACCAAATTGATGCATTTTGTGTGCTTTTGATATGGTGATGTGAGAAGCATCAACAAGCACCCCAGGCATAAATTTGATGATTTTTAGTGCAAAGGCTCTTTCAGCTGCAGTGCCACGTGATAAGAATCCTACACGGACTTCGAAAATGATTGCACCTGAATTGTATTTGAGATGAATAAGCATAGCTTTGCTTTCCATGTTTTCAGCAATGTTCATGCAGCTTATGCCAGCTTACTCTGGGAAATAGAAGACGATGGGGAAGGAAATACATTTCAACAAGAATTTATCCAGGTGCCACTTTCTCTTCTTGGTCATAAATTTGTGAATGTTTTATTGTAGGGTTCCAACTAAGCTTTTAAACCTAGCCACTAACTAGAATTTTAAACTGTTGCAGCTTCCATCTAAGAATCATATTGATCTGGAAGACCATGCTGCATCTGATGCCAACCAGGATCGTGATGCTGAGGAGTCTTATAGAGCGATGGTAGAGGCAAATCCTTGCAACTCTTTGGTTCTAAGAAATTATGCTGAGCTTCTGTATCAGGTAAGATCTGTAAATTTATCTCTTTACTTCATCATAAGCTCATTCTGGTAGTATACTTGTAATAGTATACAAGAAGAATCTATAATTAATGTTTGAACTTTGTAGTCATAACTGGATATATTTCCATCAGACTCCATTATCTAGAGACTGGAGGTGAGGCATGGTGGAAGCAGAGATTTGTGGCACACTTTCAAAACTATTGTATGGGATATTTGTAAACTGATGCATCGAGACTGCTTAATTCTTTTAAACAGTTTGAATAGTTGGAATGATATTTTGCGAGCATGAAAAACTGTTTCAAACAAGTTAGGAAAGGTAACTTGGAAAATCTTTGTTTCTCAGGATAGATATAATACAGGATTGCTAGTTTGATAAGGGCATACCCCACTGAGGTTAAGGAGAATTTTCCATGGCCATTGCATACAACTAGAAAATGATCATCAATGAGGAAATTCCATCTTATGATCTAAGGAATAGATCTTTCCGAAGGTTAAATTGGAGATGAATGTATAACTGCATAATTAAAAATATGTTATCTGGAACACATTCCATTAAGGAGTAGGAGTTAGTAACCATCTGTTTTTCTGGGACACGTAATCCTGGATTGAAGGAGGAGTCATTCACTATAGATGTAGCTTTAACATGGGAGTCAGAGATATAAAGTCATTCAATGCATCCATCTGTTACTTTGGCGCTTTTAGCAATTTGGACATTCGTACAGTCCCATCTCTAGGCTATCCTAGCAAAATTTATTGAATCCCAAGATGGATGGAGTTGTCCTTCAACGGTCATTGCACTTCATCGTGAATCGAGCTGTTAGAAAACACTAGTTGGAAAGAATAATCAAATATGCATGCATAACACGTATTATGTCTCATAGACATGCAATTAAAGCAAGGATGCAACTACAAGAGTTAAGGTGAAGACATGGCTTAGGATTTGGTACATCTTCAATTGTGGTAAAGACGGTCATTCTGTAAAAAGATGCTTCAGTTTGGTACAGGAAATCAAAAATCTGAAAAAATCTGCAAATGGTCAGAAATGTAAATCATCATGCTAACCAGATCTAAGGGACTTTTGTTTAGTTATATACATACAAGTCTTCTATTATCAGCTTTTAGTACACAAAATCAGGTAGTGTCTATTAATCTCTAATGGAGTACCCATAAATATATGTCTGACAATGACTGAGATGATTTTGCTATCGTTTTCTGTATTTAGAGTGACATCACATGTAAAATTGAAGGAGGCCGGCAGCGTGGTACAGTGATCACAGTGCAAATTCTTGGTTAGCTGTTTGTGGCAACAAGCTACACTGTGGACTAGAGTGTTTTGCACATTGTGCTTCCTTTACTATTTTGTTTACTTCTTTCTTGTAGACGTCTAGATTGGAGTCTGTGAGTTGTCATTCTTCCTCCATTCTTGCTATAACATTTGTTTTCAACCAACAGTCCAAGAGAGACCTTAAAGGGGCTGAGGAATACTTCTCCCAAGCCATACTGGCTGATCCTGGTGATGGAGAAATCCTGTCGCAATATGCAAAATTGGTGTGGGAACTTTATTGTGACCATGACAAAGCCTTGTGTTACTTCAAACAATCAATTCAAGCAACTCCTGCGGACAGGTACATCCCTTTCTCCATGTTTTAGAATTTAGACGGCTTTCCATTTATTTGTGTTTACAAGATGGTCCTCCGGAGTTCCAAAGTTCACGTTCTTTGGTTTGAAAATGTAAAATGTTGATGCCGGACCTCCAGTTTCTTCTTCTTCTTTTTTTATTACTCTCCGCAAGTATATCTATAAAACGAGCACTCACATACAAGGAAGGGACTCCATAAGAAAGGGGAGATGGTATAGAGGAGTTTGAGTTTTAGAGATTAGACCAGCCACTCTTTTCCCTATAGAAAATTCTGTTTAGCAAAAGAACTTTTTGGTCTAGACGATTTGCATGATGGAAGATGCTTTGATTGTTTGATAGGAATGGCAGCTAAATTATACATTCTAGGACTGACTGATTCTTGGCCTGACGTTTCATTCTTTCTTTCTTTTCAGCTATGTTCTCGCAGCTTATGCTAGTTTCCTATGGGAAACAGAGGAAAATGAAGAAGATAGCACGAGTCAGTTTGAGATGCCCAATCACAATGAAGGTGCAGTAGCTGCTGCCAATGCTCAAGTGCATCATAAATAGTTAAATACTAGACCAGGAGTATAGTTACGAATGCTTCATCAGAAGCAGAACAATAGAATGTCATTAAGATATAAGCTCCAACTGAATAAACTAAAATGTTGTTAAAATTGAGAGAAATTGCAGCCAAATTAACAACACTTTCTGACGATTTTCCCATCTGCTCTATTCAGTTCCCAGCAGCCAAGAAAGATTTTTTCTGTTTATCGTAGCATATTCATAGCCTTACCAAAACCATGACAAATTTTATAAGGAACTTCTTTCTACTCATCAATCAGAAGTGGAAGATCAGGCAAACACAATAGACATGAAAGAGAAGAGAATCTCAGGTTGCCAAGTGATTGCAATAGTAAAATTAACTACTGTTTCCTTCCATTTCTTGGTGCTATCAGTATTGATCATCTTTTCTCAAATCTGCACCTTTTCCACTCTCCATCTTATGATTTTCTCCCTTCAGCTAAGCTTACACGTAATGCTCGTCCCTCCAGTTCCTAAATATAACACATGACCATTGATTAACTGTTTTCCAAAAACAAATGCTGCAAGTAACACAAAGTATATACTGAGTAGAGGGAGGTAGATTATACCACTCCATTAAGAGATTGAAGGGCTGTTTCCATTTCTTCTTTTGTTGAGTAACATACGAAACCATAACCACGGGATTTTCCTGTCTCCCCGTCATATAGAACCCGTGCTCCAACAACGTTACCATATTCTTGAAAGGCTTGTGTCAAACTTTCAGACGTTACTGACCAAGATAAATTTCCAATAAAAAGTTTGTATTCTGTTTCTGGATATAATGGTTCTTTAGGTTTTGGTTTATCTGCAAAGTTCACCCTTAAGATGCGACCCATGTATTGCTGAAAAAGGAACAAAATTTGAAGCTTGAGGTAAAATGACTCGCTAATATATTAAAGTATTCACACGCACACACGGAGGAGTTCTTACGCTTCCATCGAGATTTTCAATGACTGCCTCACAATCTTCAATGCTACTCATTGTCACGAATGCAAAACCTCTGCTTTTTCCAGTTTCTCTGTGATAGAGAACCTGCAGCCATGCTCATTGGTCAGTAAAAGAATAGCTCTCACAAATAATAATAATAATAATAATAATAACAAGGGAAATAAACAGTACTATAAATTCCATGACAACTGACAAGCATTAACATTGCGATTAAGGCAAATTGTAAGGTAAAGAGTGAAGAGAAATCAATACTTAAGCACAAGTTCTATAATATTCAGAAAGCATTTCGTTACCAATGGTCAAGTTTCCATCATTTATAGTTGTAATCATCATTATCGTGAAAAAAGTATGAAATCAGTAACAGCAAAAGAAGGGACTATCTTAATTTGGGTGTTCTGGAGTCTTGAAAACAAAGGAAAATGAATACTACAGTGCTTGATTGCATATTGAGGCGGGCTTCACTCTTTCACTTCCCAAAACCCCTTGAAGCAGTGAAAATTGGGAGTAAAACTTCTCTAGCAACAAGTGAGATCATCAGTTAAACAATAATGCACCTCCTTTTTTTTGTTTGGCAACAATTATGCATCTCCTCTCACATAGATCCATGTTGAATAACCTACTTGGTTACCAATCATCTTCGTATCCGTGTGAGTGTAGCATAACCAGGGAACCATTGCCACAGTGCTAACATGTGGCTCCTCCTTCACTCCTCTACCATGGTTTTTTCCAGGACACTGAACCACGTTCTTGATTGATGGAGAGCTCGTGATGACGGTAAAAAGGGAATAATAGCAAACAAACCACCAATTCACCCATCCATCCTTCTCTAAGAGGCAACCTACAGCTGTGCGTTGAGATGATAAAAACTGAAGTATCAGGCTTGTGCAATTCATCCAAGTTCAAGAAGCTCATATAGTTGTATTCAATCTATTAAATTTACCATTCAAGATTGCTCAACTGATCGCTAACACAGGAATTTCACTACTTTGATTGAGTTGTCCCTTTACCCTACGTTTGAAGTTACCAGAACTTTCATTCATGGTATATTGATGCAGACATGCACCTATATCACACGGCCAAAGCGAATTCAGGTTTCCATGTAGAATCTAAGCACACGCTATCTCTCAGTCCAAGTGATTTCAAGGGTGAATTTCTCAAGAAATTATGCTGCTAAATGAGTAGTTACCTATCTGAGGGATTTCAAGCTTCTTCTTCTTCTTCTTCTTTATGGAAGCCCACAAGCTTTATCATCTGATTAGGAGGTGAATTTTCAAGCTATTGCAGAGCCGTGTTTTAGGAAATCAACAAGAAAGTTCATTTAGCAAATTAATTTAGTTCTTGCATGTTTGAGGAACACACTCCACTATATACTTTGGCATCATAAGCAGCCTTGTTTATTCATGTCTGGGCTGGATTGGAATCGTAGTTACCGTTGTTTTTTAAAGCTTTTTTTTTATTTATTAAAATAATATTTTTTATTTTAAAATAATTATTTTTAAAATTAACTCATCAAATACAAAACATAAAAAAAAAATTAATAAAAAAAATGAATTTTAATGGTACATCTAGCCATAACTGCAGATCCTAATTAAGTGAAGTAAAGAAAATCCTCCTCCTCAAATATCATCATATATTGATGTTTAACATACCTCAACCATCTCTGGACTACCATACTTTTGAATCATCCCAGCAAGCTGTGCGCTGTCAACATTATATGGCAAATTCCCAAAGTAAAGCTTGGTATTAACAGGGACCTGATCAGCTTCTCCTTCTGTTTCTCCTGAGGCCAGTTCCTCTTCTTCCACCGCAGGAGCAGTTGCGGGTGCCTCCTCTTGAGCAACATCAGCAGATACTCTTGGCACCCTCCATGAGGCTGCAACTTGTGAAAGTGGTTCTATAACATAATTCGAGCGAGATAACGTGGCTAACATGATGCGAACTGGTGAGACTTTGAGGAGAGTTTGATCAAACGGGCAGTGCTTGACATGCATGCATTTGAGGGTGTGAATTGATGAGGGAGAGAAAGAAGAGCCTACAGCTGCAGCAGCAGAGGCAGCCATGGTGCAAGAAATTGGCAAGAAAATTGGTGGTAATGGTGGTGGTTTTTACAGTTATGGGAGGGGGTGGGGGGGGATGACTTGAAAGTAAGTGCTGATGGGGGAATGGAAGGAGGGTTAGGCTGTGCAAGCTGATGTGGGCAGATTGTGTCCAATGAGATGGGGTAAAGATATATCTGAGGAGATAAGGTGCGTTCAGTATGGATCAGACTCGGAGTTAGTAGTAACTACACTTGTGGCTCGCAATTCGAGGCCGACGGGTCAGATTATTTTTTTTTTAACGTAAGAAAAAAGTTAAGGAAAAAAAATCTGATATTCCAGTCACTATTAATAATTTAAATACTAAAAAAGTAAAAAAAAAGTTGCATTTGAAAAATCGAAGTTGTGACCGAGAAAACAGAAAAAAACACTTAGTTAAACGAACTCAACTCATAAACATTGTGATAATGAATATAAATTTGAGATAAATTCAAAGAATGAAAAACACGAAAAATAAATCATTTGAAAGAAAAAAGAGAAAAAACACAAAGATTAAATTTTAATACATTAAAAGTTAAATAATAAAATAAAAATAAATAAACTTAAAAATAACAAAAAATTTAAAGTCAACTCGTGTTAACATTTAACACTGGTGATACTAGTCATGAATCCAAGACTAACCATATAAAAATTAAACCAAAAAAATAAAAAAATTAAATTCTAAATTCTAAAAAAACATTAACTTAAAAAAATAAAAAAAACTAAGCAAATCTGAATAAACCTTCTAAACTTAATCGAATGTCTAAAACTCGCAACTTTTAAAATTTTAATCCAAGTTTAATAAAAAAACTTAATTTCTAAGAAATTTAATTTTAAAAAATAAAATCATGAAAAAATATTATTTTTAAGTAAAAAAATAATAATATAAAAATAGAGATCAAATATGATAAAAAAAATTCATAATGATGAAATTGTAAAAAACAAAATCTAAAAAATGATCTCAAAAAAAATAAATATCAATAAAAAAAATAAAAATCAAATCTAAAAAAATAAAAAAATATAGTGAAATTAAAAAACATTTGTAATTTTATGATGCAAGCGTATTTAAAATTTATTTTTTAAAAAATATGACTTGGGGCATATATGCAATTGAGAAAAAAATATTGATATATGGAAAAACCAAAAATTTAAAAACAAAAATGATAAAAAAATACACAAATACAAAAATTATATAAAAATAGGATGAAAAACAAAACCTAAGCACTAATTATATAAATTTTAAATGATAAAACTGGAAAAAAAAACTTATAAAAGGGGAAGAAACCCCAAAAGAACTCTAGTAAAGCTTCTAAACCTAGTCAAGGATCTCAAACTCATAACTTATTAAATTCTAGACCCGGATTGCATAAAAAAACTCAATTTTTATTTAATTTAATGTTGATTAGCCAAAGTAAATCCAACAAAAAATAACAATTAAAAAAACCCAAGAAAACTTGGGTTATTTTTAAAATCATTGAAAATTCCTAGAGAAAATAAATAAATAAAATAATTTAAAATTTGTATCTCAAATTAAATAAATAATAATTAAAAGAATAAGAACTAAATTAAAAAAATAAAATAAAGAGGTGAAATAGAAAAATAATTTTGACCATATAAATTGTTTAAAGAAATCATTTCAAATATTAAAGAAAGATATTGAAAAAAAAAATTAAAGAATTAACAAAAAAAAACCAACAAATAAAAATAAACAAAAAGACCTGGGATATCCAGATCATTTCAAAAATCAATAAAGAATTCTATAGAAAACAAGCTAAAAAATACTTAGTCTTTAATTGAATAAATACTAAAAGGTGAAATAAAAAAATAGTTTAAAGGGAGAAAAAAAACCAAATAAATCTGGACAAATATCTTAAACGTAGTTTTTAAAACTTGTTGAAGCAAAACAAATTGGTAATAAAAAAAATATGAATTAAATTTGATACAAAGAAAACCAAATGAGGATGAAATTGTAAAAAATAAAAATAAAAAAATAACAATAAAAAAAATAAAGATTAAATTTGAAAAATAAAAAAATTTAAGAAAAGTGAAATTAAAAGAACATACAAGTTCTATAAATTACTTAGGATAAAAAAATTATACTAAAAAAATAATTAAATATAAAGAATCAACAAATTAAATAATTATTCTTGAATTTTTAATATGTTAAATCTAGGTGAAGAGAGAAATAGTAAAGGATGAAAAAAAAAATCTTATCTTATTGAATCAACAACGTGAAAATATTTTAAACACCACCATAAAAAGCTGTATTTACAAACAACCTTACATATAATGTCTAAAGAGTGTGGGGCCCTCTACACACATCAACATGTTTTCTAATTATATTTAAAATATATCAATTATTAAAAAAAAGCCCTAAACATCTTTTAAATTTATAATAAAAAAAATGTAAAATAACAAAAAAAATCTTTGTGAAAATGGCTAAGTTGATTTTATTTTTAAAGACGTCAAAATAATTATATTATTTTAAAAAAAATTAAAAAGATAAAAAATTTATGAGTAAGAGGTTTTATACTTTGTTTTTATTCTATAGTTAAATTTATATTTTTACTATTTAAAAAAGTAAAATGACAAATCTAACTCTACATAATTTATAAAAAACAATTATAACATAATGAATAAACAAACTTACGTTACAACCAATATCAAGTTCAAAAGTTTTTTGAGCAAGGAGCAATATCATTAAATCATATTAATATGAGTGTTAGGCTAAAGAGGTGTTAGTTTTTTAGTGATTTTGAGTTTTTTTATTTAATTTTTTTATATATTTTTTTTATTTTGATGTATTGATATTAAAAATAAATTAAAAAATATAAATAAAATATTATTTTAATATATTTTTAATTAAAAAACATTTTAAAAAATAAACTTTTTCGGTCATCCACGTTCTGTTTTTTTCGGATGATTCTTAACTTGCAAGTCTGAATTTGTTGGCGCCACAAATCACCCTGGACTTTGGCTGGAGGTTAATGCCAGCAACCGCCCACGTACTGTTGAATATGTCCATCAGTGATTGTTGCAGGCTGATCTTATTTTCTCTGGATTCCCCTGGACTTCAAGCTCATAATATATGAATTTCTTCTTCTGGACAGCAAACTGATAATATACAGATCCTATTACATGAAGATTGCCCTTCATGTGATTTCGGTTACAGTATAACAAAATTGCAACAGAGGTTGCCGTGCTCCCATTAGGAAACAAAAATGTCCTTGCTATTATCAACCCAGCTATAGATCCAGTGTGTATATTAAGCAATTAGATTCTCATAGAACGTGGTGTATCCGTTGGCAGCCCTTTCTTTACTTTAACTTCACTCTTATTGTCAGGAGTGCTCTTGGACTTTCTTGTATTTGTTGGGGTAGCATCAGTGATTCTAGCGGGGACAACTTTACATAGTTCATGCCTATTTTGAATCAGCTTATTATTCTTCAAAGCTGAGGGCCTTGCCACTCTAGTCTTGTTGTTATTCCCGATCACTGCATCATTGTCTGGATACGAATTCGAAAATCGCTTGTTAGAAATCTTTGTGGCATCTAAGCAGATCGTGGCCATACACACACATGAATGGAAAGAAGTGCGATAGCAGGCCAGTGCATAAATAGCAAAAAGAAGTGCATATGAACAATGTTATGCTGCGATGATTATCAGGGTGTCTGGCCTTTTGTTTCCCAGATAAACCAGGTTTAATTTGTTAAACCCTAACTCTAGCTACGCTGGGCCACTATGTTCCTACACGAAAAGCGTCTAGTCTTATTCAATAATTTGATAACTCAAATTTTAAAATATTTAAGAACAACGAGGGATATCATATATAGGATGAAAATTAAAGCATAAACAAAAGGCATGCTTCATTACTGTGGCTGCAGTTCATCCAGAAATATATCCATCTTTTAGGCCACAAACATAAGGGCAATGAAAGTTTACTTCCGTTCTCCAACCCTAGACTAGGTTGAAGCTAGCTTCTTTTTAGTTAATTTCTTATGTTTATACTACGCTCTCTGCTGCCCATATTAGGGCATGATAGAGTTCAAGACATGGCTATAGTAGGCAGACCATGGCACCTGAAGAGATAAATTTGGATTGAATGTTAAAAGGGGAAAGTGAAATTACCAGGACTAGATAAGACAGCACGCGGGCGTGGGATTGAACTGGCTCTAATTTTTGGTATATCCTCCTCATTAAAAATGTTTTTCTTCTCTGTTCCTGTGAAAGATCAATAGAGTTTTTATATTTAAGAACTGACAAATATCTCTGCTGATCAGAGTCTAATTTGAATTTCTTGCCATAGTCTAATTTGAATTTCGTGCCATGAAAGCAATGAGTTAAACTTTAACCTTCAGAAACATAAACTTTTGGCATGATCACGTTCGGTACATAAGACTTCGAGATTCTTGCTATGGGTGGTGGAGAATCATCTTGATGCCCCTTCACTGCAAATAATAAAGCTCAGCAAGGACATATGGACCAAATACCAATCAACAAAACTTAAATACAATTCGATCCTAATTTTCATCATTCAATTTGTCAGTGTTCGTGTATCCCTAATTGAAACAAAGTAGCACTTTCTCAGTTGTAGGCTCGTTGGCTGGTTTTCTATGTATTGTTTACTTTACATTCTGCAATTCTTTAGGGCAACACTGCGCCATCATATTCCTCAGGGTATAATACTCCTTATCAAACATTGGGTAACCCTAATATTACATAGAGTGAAACAAAGATCCTCGCTCTTTTTAATGTAGAAACATTGCCGAATCACTGTGTGTTTTTCTTGTTTTCTCTCTTGTATAATATTCATCATTATTGCTGCAGTTTTCACAACAAACAATAACACAGGAAGTTCCTCTGCATTTAAAAGTAGGACGTACATGAACTTGGCAGAGCAAAAGTAAACCATGCTTTTTGGTCAACAAAGAAATTTCAACCATACTAGCAACCAAGCAAACAGTTGAATTCTTGGCCCTGCCTTTTTTGAATTCTCTTTTGTCGGATAGAAAATAAATTTAACAGATAATATGAAGACGCAGATAACCAACTATTTATGTCAGCTAGCAGTAACAGAGGCAGTTTATCAAGCTCAGACTACTCATGAAGTAATAATCAAACTAATTCGAAAAAGAAAAAAAAACTCCACAAAGTTCAAAATAAAGAAAGAAAAAAGGGCTGATTGAGGAAAGATAAAGGGCGGGAAGTACCTGGAAAACAAGAATCCTGTAAACAAAGAAACTGGATATCCTTCAAGGAAAGCAAAGAACTCCAGCTGTGTGCAGGTTGATCATCTTGCCCATCTGTTCTCACCTTCACCTTTGGGTACACTTGAAACAAATTTCAAGAAAAAAAAAAAAAGAAAACCCATGTCAGAAGACAAATAAACTTTACGACTTTCTACAAAGAAATTCCAAAGATCAAAAACCCACTTTGAGTTTTTTGTAGTCAAATCACTTGCTATCGTGTTCTGTTGATGATGAAACTATGATACAGTAGTTTATATAATGACAAGTGGAAGTAATCTTATTGCTGTGTTATGAAGCAAAACCACAGAAACAGCTGAAGAAACAGAGACTTTTTGTGAGGTATGTGATCCAAGGTGAGAGTATTGAGTTGATGAACTGGGTATGGATTTCAGAAACTGGAAGAGAAACGTCGATTGCCTTAAAAGTTGTGCCGTCTGCTGGGTAGAAGAAAGAAAATTAGAATCGGAAAGGCAGGGGAATGAATGGCCAGGTCAAAAACTCAAATGATGCATGCGTTAGGAAATGGTTGGGTGGGGCCTGCTAACCGTTTCTTTTCCGTTTTCTGGCCATGTTTGACTTGCGAATCAGATACGCCACCTTCTCCTCCTCCTTTGGTGGAGGAACCTTCATTTCTTTCTTTTTCAACGCGTGCTTGTCCCATCCTTGGTGGTCGGCGTGGCCTGGCCTCTCTTTTCATTTGTTAACATGATTAGGGAATGCTCCTTGAGGACAGCGTGGACCCAATGTCTCTAATTTCATGTTTTAAAATTGGCGGGTGTTGTCAGTTATACTTCGATGTGTGACCGCGCGTGTCTGCCACTTGTTGGGGATTATTTCCATATTCGTCCCTCTCATACTACCACATATTCAATCGAGTCCCTGTATTTCAAGAGTTGATTGAGATAACTTGGATTATGAACATGTATTTGCCCGTTGGGATGGTAATTTCACCAAAACCGGTAAACACATATAGCTGAATAAAAAGAAAATTAGATCCTCTTGGGTATGGGTAAAACCCAAAAAAAAAAGAAAATCTAGTTTCGAGTTGGATAGATAATGACTTGATTCACTAAATTGATCTAAAATAAATAAATAACTTTAAAGTTTGAAAAAATCACATGTATAGTAAATTAATTATATACTAGATAGTTATAACTTATAATATTCAAATTCAAGTTTAAATTATAAATACACAATAAAAACTCATAAAATTAATTGGATGGAACTCATGTTTGAGTATGGATAATATAATATCTTATTTGAAGGTATTGATTGTTATCTCTATCAATGTTTGTTGATATTTTTTTTTAATAATTATAGGTGTTCGAGTCAACTTATACATACACATCAACTAATCTTTTAAGACCCTGAAGTTAACGACCATAAATCTCTAATTATTCTAAGATTTATAGTACTTGAATTAATAATTTTTAAAAATTAAATTTAAAATTTAATCAATAAAGCTAGATCTCTCAAGAATTTATTGATATTTATTTGATTTGGGATAAAATTTGTTTAGTTTTATCTTAAAAACATTTTCAATCTCTTCAAGTCGATCCTATCTTCTTTTTTTCCCTCTACCAAGTATATGCTTGAATTTGCTTCCATGAAAAGGAACAAAGCCTCGTTGTGATAGAAAAATTAATTTTGTAAATCATGTTTCTTAAAAGTTTAAATTTTTATTAAAAAATATTTTTTTTATGTATTTTAAAGTGCTGAATTCAAAAATATATTTTAAAAAATAAAAAATATTATTTTAACATATTTCAAAAAAATATTTTAAAAAACTCACAACCATTGTCCCAATCAAACTTCAGTGGTTTCTCCAGCCTTGTACCCAGGGTTCTTGTTATTGTTCCTTCTCTTTTGAATTCTCATTCACCACTTACTGCCTTCCCTTGCACGAAGCACCGTCTTTTCTCACGGACCGAGCTCCACAAAAATTGAGATAATATTTTAATTTTGAAGTCATGATTTCAATGATCCAGTTTACAGGAGATTATATTCTAACTGTATATACTTGCAAGAGCCAGAGCTGTTGTTATTACCTGGGTTGCCACTGCAGTGTTATGATTTAATTTCTTCTATCGCAAGTCTAGGAACCGCCAAAGCTCTGTGTGTTGGGTAATGTTTCAAAAATCGAGGTTGGGAATTGAGAAATAGGAAGAAAAAAGTTATACTGAATGCCGTAAGTATAAATTTCATAACATTTTCTAATTTTTTTTAATATTAGTAATTAAAAAGAAATAGTTTATTATTTATATATATTGCAACTGTAATGTTGGAGTATGTTTGGAATTGTAATATTGTGTTTTCTAAGTGTTTTTTTCTTGAAAATATATTAAAATAATATTTTTTATATTTTTTAAAATTTATTTTGATATGTATATTAAAATAATTTGAAAATATAAAAAGATAATTCTAAATAAAGAAAAAAATTTAATTTTTTAAAATATTTTTAAAATATAAAAACAAACTGGCTATTGGATCATATCAGCTATGGTTTATGGCTTTTTTTATTTTCTTTTAAAAAAAAAAAACATGTGTATGTACAGGTAGTTGTGATTGTGGCTCACCTGTAAGAAAAAAATAATCTATATGAATTAATTGAATTTGTTGAATAAATAATATTAATCAAATAAAATATTTAGTAATTTAAATTGGCATATATGATACATGATATGTTTGATAATTTAGGAAAACATAAAATATTTAAGTATTTTATTGTTATTCAAAATTAAATAAATGAATGTTCATAAATCATTGGTTTATCTAATTATGAAATTCAATATGTTGTATATTTATATTTTTAGCTGATAAGTTTATTTGGAGATTTAAATTAATTAAATCTAAATTAAGTTTGATAGCTGAGATTAAATGTTATTCTATTTTAAAATCTTATACTCTTCAAGAATCAACCTAAACATACACATACAAAAAAAAATTCTCAATATTCAGGATTTTTTTTTTTGAAAAATAACATAGTTTGCTAAAAATTTTGAAAGGATAACACATGTTGAAAATGTATTTGAAAAATAACATGGTTTGAATACAATTACATTTTAAAAAATTATTTTTACACGAAACTACTATTTAGAGGAATGATTGGATTTCAAAATGTGTTTCAGAATTTGTTTTTATGCACAATCGTTATTTCAAAGATAATTATTTAGTAATGTTTCAAAACACATTTTTTTTAGAATTTAATTAAATTAAACAAAAATCAACCAAAATTAATTTTTATGAAAACCTAATAGTCAAACAATGGAATTCAAGATCAAATTACTAGGTAAAAAAAAGAGATAAGGTGATATAATATGAGAAAAAAATAAAAAAAAGAATAAATAAATTACTAGAAACACACTCAGCTTTTTTTCCGACATATCTAGTACTATTAGGAAGATTTCAAGATAATTTTAACTAAACCTTAAAATGATCTCATAATTAACTCTAAATGATCTTATAATTAACCATAAATAAAACCCTTAACAAATCATAATTATATTTGATGATCTTTTTAAAATGTATTTTAAATTATCTTGTTGAATTTTTTTAATGATACTGTGTGTATTAAAAAAGAAGCTCAAATGTTTTCATAATCTTTTTTTCAATAGAATTTAAATTTTATTTTTTTACCATTAGTTCTTCATAAAAATTTAGATTAGCTTTTTAAAATATATTAATTAAATAAAAAATATAATTTTTAAAATAATTATTATTGTGTACAACACTATTTTCAAAAGCAGTTGTATTTTTTTTAATATGCATTAATTTCTGAAACTTTTATCAAAATGAACTACAATTCAAAAATACTTTATTTGTATTTATTGTCTATTTAAAATTATAATTGCGGTTTAAAGTATTTTTCACTTAAAAATATATAAAAATAATTTTTTTTATTTTTAAAAAATTATTTTTAATATATTTTTAAAAAAATATTTTTAATATCAAAATATTAAAAAAAATAAAAATATAAAAAAATATTTTTATTTTTATTTTAAAAAAGCAAAAAAAACAAAATTTTTGTGAACGTAGTTCCCAAAACTCTACAACTCTCATCTTGTAACTACTTTGCAAGCCCAAGCAACCAAACTGGTGTTATCCACGAACTATTTCAATCCAATACAGAACATCGTTAACTTCATCCAAACACAAGAAAGTAGAAACCCACTTCTCCAAGAGCTGAGGGTTGACCGACCTGTTGACATTTCAGTGAGATTTTAGGGTTTAAGATTCGTTGAATTCAAGATCTAATTTTAGGGTCATCGTCATCATCTATCTCATCAAGTATCTCTTTGTAGGATGATGTCGCTTAGAGCTAGGCTGATCTCCACCCGGCGACTCTGCACAGCAGCACGGCGTTGTATAGACGACGAAGGCGACTGGTTCTACTCGTCTGAATGGTGGGGCACGTGCACTGACGGCCACGCCGTTTTGCGTTCGCCTTCCGATAAAGGAAACGGCATCGTGTCCGTCCTTGCGTATCCCTCTTCTAGACCCGTCAGTATCTCTATCTCTCTTGGTCTGTAAAAAACTCAAGTCTCTTTATTTATCTTGTATTTTGTTTTTGTTTCTGCAGAGTGAGGTTGAGTGGCGAGAAACAGAGAAATGGCTTGAAAGAAGGTATGCAGAGGAGATGCATAAGAATAACCATCAAGGAGAAGTAGGGGGAGGTTTTAGTATAATTGGGTATCAATGGCGGACACTTCATTTTAATGATGAAACACGGCAGAGTGCTGTTAAAGTAATGGCTGCTTATTATCGACAACAATCACAACATTCAGCTGCAGGCTCTATATTCCTAATGCAGCAGCCCCATTGTCTTGCTGTTCCATGTATATTTCCTTTACCTGCATTCACTAAATCCCATTGCTTCAGTGGTTTAGTATAGTGCTTCTCATATAATAGCCTGATGCCATTGCATCAAATTATAAACCCCCTAACAGAATCAGTGGTTTAAATAGTTGGACCGCTGCAATCGACTTTTCTTTAAAAGATAGGGACCCTGTATTTGTTGACGTGCTAGTCAAATAACTTGATCGACTCTAATTTTGAATCAATAATCTTACCTTAGTGGTTTTCTCATCCCAACATATTGGTTCTGTTATATTTCTTATGTTATTGATACCTTAGTGAGAGAAGTAAGCATTTCTGATTTTTATGTATAGGCAGATATTTTGGATTTGAAGCTGTTTTGACGTTTCACTTCTATTTCTGCTGTTTTGCTAGTAACTAACTACCAGATGAAGGACTTTTATGGTCTATTTATTTGTTTCTTAGATGGAGAAATAGGGATGGTTTTGTGGTGTGGGCAATTCTAGATGCAAGATGGACCCTGTTGATTGCTATTCTCTTTTGTTATTATGGATCATGGATTTGGAAATTTTATTGTTTTGTGCTAATTAATATAGTTTTGATCATTATCACTTACCATGCCACTGCTTATGAAATGAATGGATGGTATAGGTTTTACTGTTTTTTTAAATGGTGAAGCTCCTTGGCAAGTAGGAAACATCTTGTATGATGTAGCAATAGCTCCCTGAACTGGGGTAACACTTCTGTTTACGGTTTTCCAGGCAGATCATATGCAGAATAGCATGCTTCTCATTTGGATTTTGATTGGGTGGGGGTGAGGGAAACTATAGTCTGAGGTTCCTACTCATTGTAATTGAAGATCGTCCATAGCATGTTTTTCATTGTTTCCACACTGCTTGTTAAATTAAATGGTGTTTATATCATATTAATGCTACTGATGGTTTAAGCCTTGTAATTAGCCCAAAAGGCTCTTTTCTTTTTAGTTGGCTAATTTTTTATTTATCTTTATCATTGTGTAGATTTGAAGAGTATGGTATCAGCTGGGTTGGCCACTATAGCATCCTGCAATAATGACCTTTTGGATGCTATATATGGAAAGACAACAATCCGCATTTTATGCATTGGTCATGGTGGTGGAAGCTTACCATTGTTTTTGGCTACAAAAATCCAAGGTAGGAGATGGCCATTTTCTTGGTGCATGTTTCTCTGATGTGCCTTTTTAATTCTGGTAGAAGCCTTTTCTGTCATGGTTCTAATGAATCACAAGAGCACTGCTCAAAATCTCTTCCCTGACTGATATAACTATATGGTATGCATTCTCACAATATAACCAGCACCTGTCTAGTCTGTCTTGCAGAATGCATTGCAGGAGTAGTGTGCTTTTTCTTTGTGTCTGATTATGTAGTGTTTAGGAGAGTCAAAATATAGAAGGAACTTTTGAGAAGGTCATAATGGAAATGAATGATAAAGAAAGAAGATTTGAAGCACGTGAGAATGAAATCCTAGCCATCTCATAATCTAACATAGAAGCTGAGTAATGCAAGGACTTTTTATCTTTTTTAACGAGGCAATGAAGGTGAAATGCCTTTTTTTTAGTATGATCTACTGTGGATGTGCTTATGATTTTCCACCGCCTGGAACTGAGACATGAAAACCCAGTTGTCTCAAGCAAGTGAAATTAATGTTCCTGTAGCATTTATACTGCACACCTCTTTTAACATTGTGCCACTTTATTGCTATTGTTGTTTCTAGAAGACTTTTAATTCAAGATATGATTGATTGTGAATCCAGTTCGAATGTGACTAAAATTATGCTCTCCCTGTAGGTGCTGTTGTTGACATAGTTGAAATTGATCCCCTTGTTATCTCTGCTTCAATTCGAGCAATGGGTTTTCCTTCTTTCTCGGTTATGACCTCGTCAGGTCAGCGTGCCTTGTCAAAGCCTAATCCCATTGATGAAGTGCTGTGGAAAGGCATCCATGAGAGACTTTGCCTCTATGAGGCAGATGCTGAGAACTTTGTTCTTAACACCTGTAATACGTATGACATGATATTCATTGATGCATATGATGGTGATGATATCTTCCCTTGCCAGCTTTGGGACCCGGATTCCCCATTTCTCAAAGCTCTCAGTAAGAGGCTGCACCCTGGACATGGAACTGTTGTCGTGAACATCCATTCTGATTCGGAAGTTTTAAGCGCAGATCCGTCCATTTCACATTATTACCAGCAACTTTTACCAATGGGAAAGCATGTTTCTAAAGTTTGCCGAGCATACAAGAGCATTCTCGCAGGAAATGGAGAGGAAGGTTCTGGTTTGGGATTCACTGTTGCAGTCCCTTGGGTATGCAATACATCTCTGGTTGTATGCAGAGGTTCTGGGATGAATACTAGGCACTGCAGCAGGGATTTCATTATGAATGCTATCGTATCTAAATCTCGTGAGGTTGAAAATGTTCTCAACTTACCGTTCTCATTTTCTCAGTACATAAACAGAGGTTTTACACTCATTGATTAATCATCAAATGGTTCGACATCAACTATTATTTTTGTGATATTCAACGGTGCACTCGATGAATTCTCTCTCTTTTTCCTTTTTAAGAAAAGGTTTGACACTAACCCCTCAACCTTCTAAACTGAGTACTTCACCGGTGCAGTTTACCAGTGATGTAATATACTTGATTAGCGAGCCCGTGTTAAAGTCACCAGCCATCAGAAGGACTACATTTCAACTGTATAGGTCATCTTCCAGCCAAAATCCAAAACCCAAGCATAGAACCCGTCCCTAGACTTGTTTATTTTAATGGGGTCTGAAACTGAAGGCAGGAAGCGATCGAGTATGGAGGAGGCAGGAGTGCTGGCTAGGGTGGATGGAAGCATGGTAAAGAAGCAAGGGCTGATCATGGCGAAGAAGCTGGCAAAGAGCACGGGAAAGGCGGCGTGGATAACAGGGACAACGTTCGTTGTCTTGGTGCTCCCTCTCCTCATCGCCATGGATCGCGAGTACCACCTTAACAAGCTCGATTTGCCAGAACGGAGCCTCCTCGGTGTCCCTATCATAGGAAGGGGTTAAATTTCTTTTATTCAAATATTTTCTGACACCTGTTATAATCATATATAAAGTTAAAGTCAGGTATTTAAAATTGTCCACTTTTAATAGATAATTCGATGTAGTGTATAATCAAATCTCAAACCTTAAGCTTAAAGTCTTAAATCTTAAACCCTAGAGAAAACTCAATAAATCATAAAACTTTAATGAAAAATAACTCATTAGCTGTTTATATAATAGCAAAACTCGACCTGCCTGTATAGAACGAAAAAAACAAATTGAAATTAACAACGAAAATTAAGTTAAATATATATATATATTTTAATGTTTTTACCCACTTTCCATATTTATATTTTAAACAAATCTCCTTCTGGGTTCATAGCTATCCTTTCCAATTAATGTACTAAAAGTAATAACAAAATTTTGTAAAAATATTTTCCATATCTAATCAAAGGATTTTCTTGATCTAAATTGATTATAGTAATCTATTTTATAATTTCCATATAAAAATTGAGTTTTAAATCTTATATCATCTATCTAATTCATAAACAATTCTACAAACATTACACTTTATGATTTAAATTTTAAACTTTTCCAGCTATGTAAAAAATTTAAAAATATATTAAAATAATTTTTTAAAAAAATACTTCCAAAACAGAGCTATGAGCGCATACAATCCCTGGGACGCAATAATATCACCCAAGAAAGAAAGAAAAAAAAAAGATGGGAAAATTAAAGATGGTGGAGCGGCACCCACCTTTGTTCCGGCGACAAGCCATTGATCGGGACCTCAGCTGTTTGAGTGCCAACTGAATATTGGAGATTTGCCTGACAATTTGACCAATCATTGATGGCCTACTTCTATTCTATGACAAGGTTTACACAACTGTCAAGCGGAATTCTGAGGGAAATGTCGTCTTTCATAGTACAAATCCACATGCCTTAATCCTTCCATGCGAGAAGGGCTCGTGCTGTCTGGTAAGACTATTTTACTGTTGAGATATGATCGTTAAATTATTAAACAAAATCTAAAACGCAATCACAGCAATTTTTTATCAATTTAATCCTCAAACTTTATTTCTCCTCAATCTCATCCTTTTATGCCCCCAATTTATCAAAATTTGTTCAGGAGGGTCAAAATTGAAAAAGAAGGGACCAAGATGTAGAAAAAAGAAGAACAAAGGTGGCAATTTAAAAATTGTAACAAAAAATTCATTTTGATCCTTTTTTAGACTAACTTTTCATCCCTTAATATTTTAAAATTTTAATTGTAGTAAAGACCTTCGTTATTTTTATTTTTCAATTCCTAATTTAAAAGAAAAGAGAATGCCAGAAAAAATCTTGAGACTACTAATTTAGCTCATAAAAATAATCAATATTAATATTAATAGATTTCATTCATCAATAAAAGTATTATCTAGGTGTTATTTGATCTTTGTATTATCTAAAATCATGGATACGAGCTTAATAATTTTTTTTATTTTATATTGATTTTAAGTTTGTGGAGTGTTTTTTTGAGTAATTTAAGACTATATAGAAGCTTAATCACATATATAAGAATTTATACCTATTTTGGATAAAAAAAAAATCAGATTTATAAAAAAAAAAAAAAACATCACCTTTGATTTTCCAGCCTGGTACAGAATTTGGGATACAAGAAGCAAAGCATCAATTGAATTTATTTTTTTCAAAAGAAAAAATTGGAACGGGCAACCCATTTCCAAATAAATAAAAAAAGACTCACACTAAGCTATCGATTCCTTTAATGCATGAGAAAATAAATTTTAAGATATTTTCTGGCTTTTTGTCTAAAGACAAGCCACATGTTGTCTGAAACACACTCCAATCATAGTTATAACCAGACATTGAAATCATTTATTTTATCAAAAGCTTTTCAATGATACCGCTAATATTGTAATAAAAAGTATTTTTCTTCCTTTCCTCTTCTCTCTCCTCCGGTGCACAATTTGTGCCATTCAATTTATTTCGAGGAAGAGCGTATGGCTGCCGACCATAAGCTCCTTTCACAGCTCGACGCCAACCTCTTAAAGGGTAACTTCTATTTAACTCGAGAGCTCTTAAAATTTGCGATTCATGTGTTATCCTAGCTTCATTTTACAACCCTACGCGGTCCAAAACCAGAGAAATTGTTGCATTGAATTAAAAAATAGCATGTTTGTTGTCATGGAAAGACAGCTTGCTATATACATTCCAAGGTGCTAACAATGTATGATAATTGCATCTAGCTGTCTCCTCCAGCACTCTTTTGTAAGGACTTGGGAGAAGGACCACCACACTGGACTGTCTCTATCAATTGGTTCATGCGAAATCTTACAGGAGGAGTTATCACCATTTAATAATCACAACAAAACTGTTCGGCAAGAAAATGCAAGAAAATGATGGTGTTTTTGAGTTTCCATTTTTAGTAACCAACCCGAGGCTCTACATCAAATCGCCTACATCTTCTAACAATATCATAGCTAATCCAGGCCGAGAAAAGAGATGAGAAGAAAAAGAAACACATCTGTGAGGATCATCAGCATGTTAGAGAAGGAGAAAAGGAAGGTAATTGACTACTTTGTAAAAAGCATAAAGCAGAAGAAGATGGGGATGGGGATGCATTGATGTGGAGAGGAGGGGGAAAGAGACAAACATCCACACGCTGTACAAAAAATAAAGGCCAAAACCCATTAATTCAACTCTCCCCTGTCATCCATTCAAATTGACAAGCACACTCTGCTATATGTTTTCACCTTTGTGAAACAACTTCAAGCCCTAGTTACTTCCAGTCCCAGATATACTGCCTTACCAGGCTGTGACAACAGGCACACATTTGCCATTTCTATCCTATCTTTTCTTCATCAAAATTGGTCCACCACAAAACCCCATTTATACTATTGAAAGAAATGAAAATGTTGAAAGAATCCACCTCGAGAAAAGATTATTGCTTGCCTCCTCTTTAAGATCCATCTCTTTCTCTTAAAAATCTGCACAAGATAGCATCCTCCAACCATATCAGAATTGAAAGCAAAAAAGAGTCTACTACCAATGAAATGCAGAGTATTATCCTATCTCACATCATATTCATCAAAGTGCAAAAAAGCATACCATCATGTTTCTTCAGCAGTCCTCTTGCAAACAATAAGCAAATGACCAAGAACCCAACACCAGCTGCCCCTCCTACTATAACGGCTACTGTCTTCCCTGTATTTTGCCCTGTCCCTACATCCATCACAAATCAACTTCTATATTATATACATCTCCCAGGCCAATTAAAATAAAACCACTTTCATACACATTGATAAGATACCGGACATTCTTCACACAAGATAATCATATATTAATTCCAGTAGATAGAGACCCAATAATCTATTAAAAATGGACTTTTTTTAACAGTGGAGGGGGAAGAAAAGGGGAGAAAGATCCAGCAACCCTAACCATATACTTATTGCAATAGATTAAGAGACTCGATAATATATTGGAAAAAAAAAACTTTTTTGCAGGGAAATAGAATCAGTTAGGAAACAGGATGAATCAACGATCCAGTAAAGCAAACCATCACCAAAACGAATATTGCTTACTAACTATATATAAAAAGCAGAAAACTTCTCTCTAGATTTCCTAAAAATTCCATTTCAGTACTCAAACCTGATGAAAATGAATTGGAAGATGAGGAAGAAGACGACGATCTCCTGGGCACCCCATTTGGATAATAACTGTAACTAATAAAGCATTTATGCAGATAGATTTGGCCTGAAATAGAGTTCCCACACTCAACTTGAGCTCTCTGAACAGCAGTTTTCACACACTCGCCACAATCTGAATCTCCAACATCACCCTCGCACTGCCCCAAAACATACATAGATTGGTAGTTGGTCGCGTAGAAGCCATGGCTACTAACCACACCATTTTGCATCACCGAAAAGGCAGTATCTCTTCTCTCTTCAAACCCACTTCCTGCCACATTTGTAGCCCCACAAGTCTTGTACAGCATTTCCATACCTGAAATTTGTGTAAAGCCAGCAACTTCATACAAAATGTAGCATCCATAAAGCTGGATTCTTGCAGCTATTGTTTTACCACATAGTTTGTCTGTTAAAACTGGCAGTTTGCTGACACAGTGGTAGCAGTCAGTATTACTAAGGTCTCCTCTGCATTGAAAGAGACCAGTGATGGTTGTTTGGCCAGTCCCGGTGGTGGTCTTAAAGAACTTGGTTTTGGTGGACTGGGAGACTAAAGAGCCAAAAAGGGCAGAGATGGCTTGTGAATAGACACCATTTGGATCTTGAAAAGCTTGCTTCGCACAACCCTTGTAGACCAAGGTGCTGTAATCAAGGGCAGACTGAGAAAGATTGACAGAGAGAAGACAGAGAAAGAAGAAGCAAGAAAAAGGTTTCGAGGGAAAACCCATTTAGGAAATGGCCGAAATGGATCAAATCATGACAGGTTTTGGAAGGATTTGAGAAATGGGTTCTGACTAAAACAGAACAGTAGGAGGAAAATGAAGGAGCTGTGTTGGGTTCTGGCTGTGCTTTGAATTGCTCAAAAAAACTGTCTTTCGGGTTTTGGTTTTAAGTTTTCTGGTGTTTGTGATTCACTTTACTTCTTTTTCTCTGTATATGTGCAGAGTCAGAGAGCTGGAGCGGTCTCTTTTCTCTCTCACCTCTCCCCACTAGGAAGTACTACACTGTCCAACACCAATAGAAGTAAAAGAAAAAAGCACTCACTCTACAATTTCATCGGAATGGTAAGCAGTAAGTACCAATCTTAAGTATTTTTTGTAGTATTTGAAGAGAATGAGAACAAAATCGGTTTAAACAAGATTATTATTTTTTAAAGGTGCAAGAAGCTACAAAATATTCTCTTCCATGAAAGGCGTGGAGGGCATGAATGTAACTAAAGGGATCTGGGTTAGGAAAGGGCATGAAGTTTGACTGAGGAACATCATACAAGAGCTAGGGTTTGGATTTTGAATGCAGCAGTAACTCATTTAATTTTCATGTGCTGGTCATGAGGATTGAATTGAAGTCCAAGTAACTGGTTGTTCTGTGATAAAAGTGGAGGAGCCTAGCAAGAATTTATAACTTTCAAGGAAAGCATGTGACAAAATCTGGAGTCAATTGTAGCTGGCATATTATAATTTGCAATAAATTAAGCTACAGAGTTAGCAAAATCAGTAGATAGCTTCACCATGAAAGTATTGCTTCGTTTGACCAGCAAAAAAGAGACGCTTATGATCTTATTCACGGCGCGTTTTTCTGTTTTAAAATGTTTTTAATTGTTTTTAGTTAAAAAATATTTTTTTAATATTTACTAATAATTTTAATATATTTTTTAATAATTTCTAATAATTTTAATATTTTTTAAAAATATCATGCATTAAAATTTCAAACACAAGATATCTAACAAAGACATTTTTGGTATCATTAACTCTGGCCGAAAGCGATTGTTTTGTGACTTGCAGGAGGGAATTTGTCAACAAACTATGAAATGTTGTAAAAGTAAATTTAGTCATATATAAGAGAAAACCACCAAATAAAAATTTCAACTCTTTATTTAATTAATTCAAATGACTCAAGCACAGTATGCTTTTGCATTTAAAATAATGTACCAACCTAAACTCCTATTATATGTTTTATAATATGATTGATTCAACTAACTTAATATGATTGAGTTAGAAAAATCCATCCATCATGCAAAAACATGAAAATAAAATATCTTAATATAAAAAAATATATCATTTATTTGTTTGCAAGGATGAAAGAAGAGAGCCATAGTTTGATTGAATTATTTTAACCACTTGCTGTGTTTTTTTATACGTTGACGTTGAGTTTTGAACCACTATTATTAAATCTAAATTAATTTATTAGGTTAATTCAATTAAAAAAATTAAGAAATATTTTAATTAATTTAATTAACCCATGTAAACCTGAAATCGAGTTAAATAACTATATTTCCAACCCAGAAATGATGAATTATAAATATAGAAGCGGTATCTAATTTCCCCATATTATGATTCATGAACTTTGTTTGGAAAAAAAAATTCTCACAGCTACCAATCAAAAACTTGTACGTTAAAGAGGAGGGGAGAGGGGGAGGGGGGGACCCGACAGACCCCACTGAGGACGAGGCGCTTTTGGACACAAACACAAGTAAAGTTAACCACGCATCCACACACACACCACACACACCGCCCTGTCTCTTTAGTTTTTCCTTTCCACCGACGAGCTATTAAATTAATATTTCTTAATATATATGTGTGTGTGTGTGTGTGTGTGTGTCACCGTCCCTTCCAAGTATTTATACCATATATAGACACACACACACACACACGCACAGAGACACGCACCGTCCCTTCCAAGTATTTATACCGTGATGAACAAACATCCTAAATCCCAGTAACAGAAGCATTTCTGTCTACAGGGCTTTACAGCTGTGGCTTCCTTTTGCATAATTGGTTGACCAGGAGGGCTGCGCAGGTGCAATCAGAGTTGGATAGATGACTCGCGTTCCTGGAAGCGTCTATTGAAAAAACACAAGAATCGTAGGAGCAGACATTTTCGACTTTCTGAGATTTTATTTCTTCTTTATGATGATATCTTCTTGCTGCTGCTTTGGGGGTTCACGCATTCATCAAAATACCTTACCTTGTACGAGGCAGGCTATGGAAGCTTCTTAATTAGCTTGTGATCTCATTCTTTATTCTTTGGATCATGGAGCCCTCCATTTTTCTGAAGCTTGAATCCTGAGGATCATGTCTTCAATTTCTGTGAATAAAGCATGAGAAATCTGCTGGTTGACGTGGTTTCCTCAAAGACGTTTGCATGGCTGGCAAGTTAAGCTTGGGTGGCATGCAACAACAACAGTAATTTTTAACAAATTTGAAACACTTCACTAAAGCACTATTGAGATGGAAATGGGGGGATTTTGAAGGATGCTTGCCAACTTATCAACTTACCAGGGCAGCAGAGCTAAGGTCAATCAATTAGCATGGCAGATGCGAACACAATCGAACTACTACATTTTACTACAGTGAATCAAATACAATTCTCAAAAGTTTATCCATCCCTCAAAGATGAGCACTTAACAAGCATCAAGAGTGCCCCAAACACCTCACTGTGTAGATTAATGGTCTGGAAGTTCCAATGACAACATCAATACAAAATGACTGGCTGTAGAGGTCGCTCGAATTTAAGTTCTTCAAATCCCAGACAACCACCCTGCTCCATATCTGGAAATTGCATAAAGTGTTGGCATCGCATAATTAAACTCAGTCTATTGTTTTGCTGCGTCAGCCCAATAAAAGCTGTGGCTTGTTTTGCTGCGTCAGCCCAATAAAAGCCGTGGCAACAACTGCAGAAATCCATGAACTCAACTCTCTGACTCAAGCAACTTAAAGGTGCATCATGACTCCTGTGGAGCTTCATCCCCAGGCAGGCCAAATACCCGGAGGTTGCGATCCATTGATCCCACAGCTATGTAATTGGCATCTGGACCAAATTTTATGCAAGTTGCTCTTCCTGTAAACGAGTGGAATAATAGAGCATCTGTGAGTCCAACAAACGCGGGAAGCAACATGTAATGATAGCAAGAGAAGGAGAAAAACCTGTTCCGGATAAATCAGGAAGAGTTTTGATACAATTCCAGTCTGCTTTAACACTGCCAACTTGGTAAACTCTGCGCAAGTACAAGACACAGAATTAGACGAGATAAATATAAGAGTTTACAGGTTATTGGGAAAAAAAAAAAATCATAATAGCTCTTCTGAAAAGGCTTCAAAGAAAGTTCTTGCAACGAAGAAACAAATTTATTAGCATTATCAGAAATACTTTATGCACAACCCTGAACATTTCGTTTAGTCAAAAAGCAGAGCTGTTATTCAACTTCAGACAGACAATTCTTAAAAATCCTTTGAAAACTACGAGAAATTTGAAGAGCCATAAGAGACAGCACCTTATATCTGATCCTGCAATTCCAAGGTAAGATCCACTGTGGTCGAATTCCACTGCCATAACAAAAAGAGAAACACCATTACAACTTCCCTCACAATAAAAAAAAAAAAATTGCATATTGCAGTGGAACAAGATTGCCCGACCCGAGCACTGAAGAGATCAACAACAGGCTTAAAAAATAAAGAAAAAAGAGAAGAAAGAAAGAATTCCACATAGCCAAGCTTTAAGTTTTTAAAACCACTCTACACAGTATTCACACAGCAAGTATGACTTGTCAGGTAATGGAAAACAGGTTGGCTAGGGCGGGAGCATACAAGGTCATAGGAACTATTGTTGCAGCCACTAGCCATGAATTGCAACGCATATAAATAAGGAAAGGCATAACCATAGTAATACACACCAGAGTTTGTAGGTGTATCAGAATCATATAGATTGAGTGTCCGGAAGTTTTTCAATTTCCGCAGATCCCACAGCTTAACACTATCATGGGCAGCAGTCTGTCCAGTACAAACATTAAATAAGATCATAGCATGTCAGATCACCCATCATTGCATGATTTGTTCAGAAAAAAACATGATACTTACAGCCAGAAAATATCCATTTTCTGAGAAAGATATTGCTGTTACGGGCCCAACATGACCTTCGAATTTTGCAACATTGGCCTGCATACAAACAAAAAACAAAAGAAAGATAAAACTTCAAATATTTTGAATTAAATCAACAAATGAAGGTTTTATTTGGTACATGTCTGCCTTCTACATGCTGCACTTTGAAAAGGTAATAAACACAACAATTACAATAGTGATTGTGTACCTGACTTTTTACATCCCAGATTTTAACAACTGCTTCTGAAGTGCCTGTTCCAAGGATGAGACCATCAGGATGAAAGGCAGCAGATGTATAGCCATCAGTTTTGGAAGTGTCAGCAACCTGCAAAATTGATCATTATATAGTTCATCCAGAACCAGATCCAACGGACAAAAGGGAATTTTCATGTTTAAAATTGAAATAAAAACTTTAAGTTCAGAAAATTAACATGACTGAAACATTTAGAAACCTTGTCTGAAAGAGGAAATTTTAACGAAACTGAACTTTGTAATTGATAACTAGAGCCTGAATAAAAATTTATCGCAATACAGAAGAAACTACTCCAGAGTCATACAATAGAAAAACATACTCCACCATTCACTACCTATGTCTGATCTTAATGCCTTTTAAATATGCCTCTTTTTACATTTTGAACATGTAAAAATGCATCATAAAAAAAGAATAATGGGCATCTGAACATTAATTTATTGTTAAACTGTCAGCTTTGACAACTATTATGGAGAACCAAAAAAAAATAAAATGAAATAGACCACAAGTATGTGATAGAAGGATTCAATTATTTGAATTTAGATAAAATTGTGAATTGTTCCTGAACTTCATGGATTCTATCTGCAGGTCCATTATATTAAATGGAACACAATAACCAGTCATAAAAGTGAAAATCTCAGATCAGGAGATAAATTAATATATTTTGGCATTTAATTTGTCTGCAATCAATCTTCATACATAACTCACAAATCAGGAAAAAAATTGAAAAGGACTTCTGTGAATGTGTGCAAGACACACATAAGAGCGCGCACACAAAATAACAGAGTGAGGGGGGGGACCTGAGTCATGCATAAACCAGAGGAGAGATCGTAGAAGCACCACGTATTGTCAAGAGAAGCAGTCACGAAGTAGTTATTCGTTGCATGAACAGTGACAGCTTGCACCTGACAGAATTTGTAAGCATACAAGTATTATATAATAAAAAATGCCACGAGATCAGTACAACACCACAGTCAAGCTGGCAAGTATTCAGATACCAAAAAAGCATGCAAAAATTTAGTGTTTTAAGTGAGCAAAATATGGTGAAGCAATGGCACTACCTTGTAGGGAAAGCAGATGCTTTTCCTTAATTCAATTTGATTGGACACAGAATGAACTATTTGTAGGCATAAACTAGCTGTGACGACTTAATTCACAAGATGAAAACATTAAATGGATGGGTTATTTGTTTAACCACTGATTTGCAATTTTCATTCAGTGTACAAGGCATCATGAAATGCACAGCACATGATGAATCTTGCTTGGGTCCATGGCCTCAAGCTTGCATATTAGAGAATTTCATTTGAGCTACCCTCAAATGTGGACATGTAAAGGGAAGAGACATGAAAAAAAGGAATTTATTTGATACTGGCCCGATTCCAAAGCTACTAAAGTAAACCTAAAAAGGTCCCATTACCAAAGGTCATCTATCTTCCATTCTATTTAACGTAAACCTAAGCATTGCACTTTATTAAAACAAGTATTCATCTAGAACATGCCTAGATTTATCAAAACAGAACCAATATTAGGAATTTATATCCACAAGATCAGGCTAACAATCAGCCACTGGTTATGAAACAAGATCAATGTGGTTTTGAAAGGTAATTACCTCTGCAGTATGATCCTTTAGGATATGTCTGCAATCATAGCTGCCATCTTCGGATCCTTGCCACACACGAACGGTCTGCAGCATTTTCAAAACAAATTAAATCCTTGATGAATGCCTAGGAACACTAAATTAAGAAAGGATACTTATGGATGAGATGATCCAACTGCCAGAAATTCAGTTCTTTAATGGGTGAAAAAGAAATTAGACATGGAAAGAGTGACAGAAAAGAAAGCAATAGCTCATCAAAAAAGTCCAGTTTCATCATAAGGTAAGCAAAAGGATTCACTATAGCTCCACATAGAACAAGTTTGAAGATCACAATGGACATAGTTTCACGATTTAATCCTTTACTAAATAAAATCCATGACCATGATGCCAATTCCACACCAGCAATTGCTTTCACATCCACTGCCTCTAAATGACACAAAATCACTGTTCAAGACAAAAATTCCTTCCCCCAAAAAGGGCATATTGCAATTACATTCCCCCAGTCCAATTTGACCCCCTTTTTTCTTAAAGAAACCTCAAAGTGCTTTCCTATAATTACAGACTGATGATTGCTGATGAGTTAATCCTACATAAAGAAGATTATATTGCAATACTTTTGGAAGTTCTGGCATATGGCACCTTAACTCCAGTACTAGTTTTGAAAAGATCTAAATCCTTTCAGTTCAGGCTTAGAGATTATTCAAACAGATCAGTCCACCTGCCATCCTCCAAATACATCTTCATTTCTAAACTAGAGCGTACAAGAAATCACTCTCATAATAACTATTATCTCAATCAGTGGTCTTCTTGACAGCAGCAATATAAAAATCTTGTTGAAAGGTATTGGATTGTTAAGCTGGATTTAATGGTTAAATGTCAAGACCTTAAATACATGGTCAAGTTATCCCTTCCAACTTGTGCAAAGAATGAGAGAGAGCAACTGCAACAAATCAGCACCTGAAAGATGATTATGACAGCCAGCCTGGATGGTTTCAACTCTCTTCTACTCCCCATTGTTTCATTTTTAATGCCTAGATCAATACATTTTAGAAACTGCATACTTTTGTTAATAGTTTTGTCGAATGCTTTTGTTTCTCATAAACAGCATGGTTTTTTTAGGTTCTATAATTCATAGCCACAACTGACAGGTCAAAAAATACTTTAAGACACACCAAAGGAATGTTGGAACATAAACATGAGATGGTAGGTAAGTTTCTATGTGAGTTTACCAAGCTGGGGGGGGACCACAACAACAGTAAATAATAAGTTTTAAGCCCACCAAATTGAACGGTGCTTACCTTATCTACTGATCCAGTTAAGAAAAATTCACCCTCAGCTACAAATTTTACGCTAGTCACCTACAGCAAAAATGATGTTACAAGTCATAAGTTTCACTTAATAGCATTGATGCAGCACAAAGCAGAAATAAATAAAGATAACAACCTTCTTTGAGTGACCACTGAGTGTCGATACAATCTGTCCTGATAGCCGATCAAAGACTACAGCAGTTGCATCAACTCCTCCAGTAGCAATGATATCCTGAAGACCAGAGAGAAAAGGTGCATGAATCACCACAAATCATCAAGTGAGCAAAGCACTCTGGCCCATTACTTTTAGTTTTCCTCCCACAAGAGAGCTAAAAATTGTTGCAACTTATAGACAACATTTAGATTATATAAACTTGAAATAAGCTCCTGTCATCCACTCCCGACATAAGATACAAAGTGTTATGAGAAGAGCCAAACAAAGAAAATCCCCATGTCTGATAATTTAATGAAGCAAAACCCTTAACATACTAAAGCATGAACACTGGCATAAGAAAAAAGATGGGAAAGGCTTTTCTAGAAAACATGCATAAGCCACCTCCATAAAACCACTTCAATTTTTATATTTGCATGCTTTGATCGCCCGCTTTATGATTCAATTTATACCTTTCATCAGTCATTAAGATGCAGTTTTGGGAAATTTTTGCAAAGTCATAATCAAATATGCTACAAGCAGCAATTTATGCAACATTATATTCAAGTACAAGACAAGAGCAGCACAATGAAGTAACTAAATTGAAAGTGGCCTAAATTTGACGTACAAGTGAATAGTCACACAGTGAGGACAGTTTCCACAACATTTTGTTGGAAACTATTTGCTTATAAAAATCTTCTAAACAAGACAAGAGTAGCACAAATACGGCAACCAAATTGAAAGTGGCCTCAATTTGACATACAAGTGAACAGTCACACAAAACGAGGACAGTTTCCACAAAATTCAGAAAACAGAACAGTGCATGAATAAATGCAACTTGGAAACTATTTGCTTATAAAAATCTTCTAAACAAGCAAACCCGGCGAATATTTAAAATTCACCAACTGTATCAGTGTGTATAGATTTTCTTACCTTGGAATATTGGATATCAATAGATAAGATGCCCGGCTTGCTAGTTTTGTGAAGTGGATGGCTAGAAAGTTGGGTGTACCTCTCTAGAGCACCAATAGGAGCCAATGTTGGAGGAATCTAACAGTGAAAAGGGGAAGAGAAAGACAAGCATCAAATCAGTCAAGCAGCACATACAAAACAAGAGGCTGCAACTTCATTCATTCCTTATACTCTTTACTAAATCACACAACGAGATATGATTTGAAAAACAATTCACGCCAAAATAGAGTATTTAAATCCACAATCTACCAACAAAAATTAAGTAGTCCTACATTAACATGAATCAATACCTGCCGCTTTTTCCGCTGTTGTGAAAGAGTTGCATTACAGTCTGTAAGCTCTGTAATGATGCTAGCAGAAATTCCAGGTCGTACTCTCTTCCCAGGTTGACCCAAATCATCATCCTCGGCAGCTATGGTGATTCCAACAGAACTTAAATACATATTGATAAGAAACTTTAGAAAAACTGAAAAACCAAGAAGGATACGAGAGAAAAACCTCGTTTTCCATTGCTAAGAACTGAAGCATTTTCTGTAACAGCTTCTGATGCAGACATGGGTATCTGCCTCTCAGCTTGTGCAAGCAATGACCTTGCTTCATCTCTTTCTTTTTTAAGTCTTGCAATTACACGGCAAGCAGCATCATGCTGCCAAAATAAGAAACAACACAACCAGAGTCCATGTGTTGGATAAGTAAAGTATGCAAGTGCTAATATCAATAATCCAACCTACAATGTTTATTCAAACAATGAAAAGGGAAAAAAATGAGATAAGAGAGAAACTAGAACTAGCGTAAAAACTTTAGGATTGAGCCTATGAAAAAGCAAGAACATGGAAATTAGGATTGGACCTGTACAAAAGCTAATGTAGAGTATAAAAAAATTGAAAATAAAATTTCAAAATACCATTTAACTTCCAGGGTCTTAGATGATAACATTTATGCAAAATTTTGGGGGTGCAGCAATTTCAATAGTTCCAAATCCTTTGCAGAAAGGAGGCAGCTTCAAATTGGGAAGAATAAACAGACCATTCTACCACAAATAGACCTCACTGAAATAGAGCCTTCATGTTAAATGGTTGAAAGTCATATCAAAAGCCACCACTGGATCAGTAAGAACACTGATACATTGCTAATAACACCAACAACAAGGATTAAGGGTTCGTGATCATTGTGAAGATGAAACAATGAATGCCAAAAAAGAAAACAAACATAATAAACCAAATGAGATTAAAATGAAGCCAAGAGAAAAAGTAAGCAACAATATTTTAAATCAACGGTCAAATAACAAAAATTAAATATTAGATGCAAAAAATACAAATCAACATTTGCAGTTAAGATGATATACTAAACATGCCCTACCAAAGCGGAGCATATTAGCAAGCATTTAATAATGAGGCTATTACCTGGTATAATGCATGACTTAGCTCTTGCCTTGCTGTATGTAATTGTTGCTCCAATGCAAAGTTGGACAACATTAGGCCATCCCATTCCTGCAATTAGATCAAGAAAGAATTTACAAACAAAATCAAATGAAAACATATTAGTAAAATAAGCTCAATTAAAGAGTGTAACTAATCCACCATGATAATTAGCAATTGTTAATGAACAAATTAACGGCAATAAAGAATTCCCTAGTGAAAAAATCTAGTCATCTAAGTATGGAGTAGATGAGGAAATTAAAACATTTCAAGGAGAACAAATATGGCAGTCGTACATGATTGAACTACAGGGAAGCTTAAAATCTATACTGTAAAGGATAAAGAACATGACGTTTGATAGAACCAGGAATAGAGGCTTATCAACGTCATAGCAATAATTTGAGGAGAACTAGATGGAGGCAAGCATCCCTCTCATATATGTTACAAGTAAAACAGTTAATAATTTGAAGCCTTATAACTTGTGAAAAGTGAAGAAATACAGGGAAGAGTTTACAACTTTATAGTGACACCTATCTTAATGCCACACTATTATTATCATGTGAAGCTAGAAGTTAGAAAGTCAACAAAAAGAATATCATATGGTTGATAAACATACATTCTGGAACATCCCAAGCATCCCAGGGATGCTAGCAGTCTGTACAGTTCTTGGCTTCACGATCTACAAGAAATCCAAAAAAAAAAACTAATCAAGTATAGAAAATGGTTGATGCTGCAACAGTGGGATATAAAGACTTCAATAACAATCAAAACAAAGAACTAGAAATAAACATACTTTGCCTGTTTTGACTGGAACAATATCATCCATAGTAAGTGGTTCCCCAGTAATTGGGCATTTTCCATATTCCTGGTTAGAAAATAAACAACAATGCAAGCTTTATCAAGCGTAATACCAAGTTTCCTGAAAAGAAACTTTATAGATCAGTGCAGTTCAAAGTGAAGCTCAATTTTATAGATTTGGCAACAAAAGCAACACCTCCCTCCCTCCTGTTATAAAAGGAACTTGTTCTTGCACGTACGAAAAGATTTGTAAAGACAGGAAAATCCTAAATAAATCTTGGCTAGTTTTGTTGTCACCTCAGTGTTGCAAACCGTAACCTTTGCAATTTTTATTACTTCCTTGGTAATTACACAAAATAACCAACACAAGTAGCTTCAACAATTTCAATGATGACGCTTTTAGCCTATAACATCTCGTCCGTTTATTCAAGTCACACAAAAAAAAAACATCAAAATCTCTGTTGCTCTACCAATACTCTAAGAAGCCAAAAAGCAAAACCCTAGAGAGCTAGAAGCTAAAACCCTAGAATTTAAAAAAAATATATACATACCGATATGTGTCTCTCGATTAAGCGCTTCTCATATAAAAGCCCAGACTTCTTCGAAACGACGGGCTGTTCCGGAACCTCGCCGGAAACTGTCCGGAAAAAAACAGAGATCGATAAGAAACTACAGAAGATAAAAGAAAAACAAATTTATCAAGAAAGCGAGAAACTTACTTGAGCAATGCATTGTGGACAGAGAGGTTAGGGTTTATCTGGCGTCTGGCTAGAGCTGCTGCTTAATTAACTAAAATGAAAGATTGTTAGTGGGTAAATTGAGCAGCAGCAGCAGCAGGAGGAGGAAATAGGCAGGACTTCAATTGCTAGCTAGGGACTGTAATCTCTGTTCTGTGTGTAGGGATAGAAGACCATAAACAGACCATTCTACCACAAATAGACCTCACTGAAATAGAGCCTTCATGTTAACAGGCAATGTTATAACTCTCTATATCAGTAAAGAAAAAGGAAAATTCCATTTCGGTTGAAAGTCATATCAAAAGCCACCACTGGATCAGTAAGAACACTGATACATTGCTAATAACACCAACAACAAGGATTAAGGGTTCGTGATCATTGTGAAGATGAAACAATGAATGCCAAAAAAGAAAACAAACATAATAAACCAAATGAGATTAAAATGAAGCCAAGAGAAAAAGTAAGCAACAATATTTTAAATCAACGGTCAAATAACAAAAATTAAATATTAGATGCAAAAAATACAAATCAACATTTGCAGTTAAGATGATATACTAAACATGCCCTATCAAAAGCGGAGCATATTAGCAAGCATTTAATAATGAGGCTATTACCTGGTATAATGCATGACTTAGCTCTTGCCTTGCTGTATGTAATTGTTGCTCCAATGCAAAGTTGGACAACATTAGGCCATCCCATTCCTGCAATTAGATCAAGAAAGAATTTACAAACAAAATCAAATGAAAACATATTAATAAAATAAGCTCAATTAAAGAGTATAACTAATCCACCATGATAATTAGCAATTGTTAATGAACAAATTAACGGCAATAAAGAATTCCCTAGTGAAAAAATCTAGTCATCTAAGTATGGAGTAGATGAGGAAATTAAAACATTTCAAGGAGAACAAATATGGCAGTCGTACATGATTGAACTACAGGGAAGCTTAAAATCTATACTGTAAAGGATAAAGAACATGACGTTTGATAGAACCAGGAATAGAGGCTTATCAACGTCATAGCAATAATTTGAGGAGAACTAGATGGAGGCAAGCATCCCTCTCATATATGTTACAAGTAAAACAGTTAATAATTTGAAGCCTTATAACTTGTGAAAAGTGAAGAAATACAGGGAAGAGTTTACAACTTTATAGTGACACCTATCTTAATGCCACACTATTATTATCATGTGAAGCTAGAAGTTAGAAAGTCAACAAAAAGAATATCATATGGTTGATAAACATACATTCTGGAACATCCCAAGCATCCCAGGGATGCTAGCAGTCTGTACAGTTCTTGGCTTCACGATCTACAAGAAATCCAAAAAAAAAAACTAATCAAGTATAGAAAATGGTTGATGCTGCAACAGTGGGATATAAAGACTTCAATAACAATCAAAACAAAGAACTAGAAATAAACATACTTTGCCTGTTTTGACTGGAACAATATCATCCATAGTAAGTGGTTCCCCAGTAATTGGGCATTTTCCATATTCCTGGTTAGAAAATAAACAACAATGCAAGCTTTATCAAGCGTAATACCAAGTTTCCTGAAAAGAAACTTTATAGATCAGTGCAGTTCAAAGTGAAGCTCAATTTTATAGATTTGGCAACAAAAGCAACACCTCCCTCCCTCCTGTTATAAAAGGAACTTGTTCTTGCACGTACGAAAAGATTTGTAAAGACAGGAAAATCCTAAATAAATCTTGGCTAGTTTTGTTGTCACCTCAGTGTTGCAAACCGTAACCTTTGCAATTTTTATTACTTCCTTGGTAATTACACAAAATAACCAACACAAGTAGCTTCAACAATTTCAATGATGACGCTTTTAGCCTATAACATCTCGTCCGTTTATTCAAGTCACACAAAAAAAAAAAACATCAAAATCTCTGTTGCTCTACCAATACTCTAAGAAGCCAAAAAGCAAAACCCTAGAGAGCTAGAAGCTAAAACCCTAGAATTTAAAAAAAATATATACATACCGATATGTGTCTCTCGATTAAGCGCTTCTCATATAAAAGCCCAGACTTCTTCGAAACGACGGGCTGTTCCGGAACCTCGCCGGAAACTGTCCGGAAAAAAACAGAGATCGATAAGAAACTACAGAAGATAAAAGAAAAACAAATTTATCAAGAAAGCGAGAAACTTACTTGAGCAATGCATTGTGGACAGAGAGGTTAGGGTTTATCTGGCGTCTGGCTAGAGCTGCTGCTTAATTAACTAAAATGAAAGATTGTTAGTGGGTAAATTGAGCAGCAGCAGCAGCAGGAGGAGGAAATAGGCAGGACTTCAATTGCTAGCTAGGGACTGTAATCTCTGTTCTGTGTGTAGGGATAGAAGACCGACGGATCTAATTGAAGGGGGTTGGTTTTTTGGCCCACCAATGAGTTTCCATGGCCCAATTGTTTTCTAACCCATTCACCATATGACAGCCTATTTTAATTATTATTTTATTATTATTAATAGTTAATTATGTAAGTCTTAAAGTTTATAAAATTTGAATTAGTAACTTCTAGAAACTATAGCTTTATTATTTTTAAGGATTTTGGTTGTTGTTAAAATCTCACCCATTTTCATACAGTTCTCATTCACAAATTAATGTGATATGCCTTATGGCTTCTATATAGCTAGGAAGGGCTCGTTTTTATTCATGTAGATAGAGACGCATATTTTATATGCCTATGCTTTTAAATAGATAGGGCTTTACCCACGTCAGGATGAACATCTTTGGGAAACATGATGAATTTGTAATGTACATTTGAGAGATTCCAAAGTTATTCAGAGTTTCAGAATCCTTAGAATTAATGTTGGAGTTCTGATTAGAACTTGAAGCAAAGGGAGAACAGTATAGAAAAGGAAACATTGAATTGGATGCTAATCACTTGCCATGGCCTGCAAAGTTTTATATACCCTCCTCCTGTCACGAGTCATGGCTCTGCTTTGTGTGGAGGACCCAGTTCCCCACATGCCTGATATATACACTGTAGAATCTGCACTCTAAGCTTTGGCTGCACCAGATCGAATTTCTTAAGATTTTATGCGATAACAGACATGATCCGTCACACAATTATAGATGGGATCGCAGAAAGTTTAGGAAGGTGACAGAAATATGCTGAACAACTCCAAGTGATAAAGATCATGATCAGGTAAGCGTTAGTCTATCAGCACGAGGTGGTGGCCAATGAATGGATAGTTGAAGGAAGCTGGCTGTTTGAGGAATTCGTAGGAGAAACTGTCATATTTTGGGCCGAATCAGAAGCAAAATCAGTCTGGGAATCATCTTGAACATGTACTGTAATTCTCTTCTTCTGTATTTTAATCATGTTTTCAAGAAGAAATCTAGATGCTGTGTAGTTATTCGTTCTTGTTTTTCCATCGTACCTTCATAAAACTTGTAATCAAATTTCAATCAATATAAAGATTTCATTCCATTTCTAGTTGCATCTGTTGCTTTTCTAATCTTGAAGTTATAGCACTTTAACTTCGATCCATCCATTTCAACAACTGGACAGAACTCCTTGGCGTGTCCGTTCTTTTATTCAGTTTAGTTGTTTTTTTTTTCCATTAAATTGGTTTGTTCTTGGTGATGTGTGTTGAATCTCGAGGCCCAAATACTTGCCGACACTAATTTAAAATTAAACAAAGTCTTTTCATTTCATTTCAGCTACAAAAATCATCATCGATCTAGAGGCTAGCTATAGCACTTGCTAAGGTTCCCATTTGGAATATCGGATAAAAGCAGCCGTGTGAAAAGTTGGTTTGTCGATAAATTTCCTTCCTTCTTCCGACCCCAACAATACAAGGAATATCATGTTTGATCTTTCAAGATGCGACATGTGTTAAATCGGAGTTGAGTAGAATAATAGTTTCCGATATGAGGTAAGAAGGATTTTCACTCTCTTGAAATTTCCACAGAACACGGTAAACACCTGCTTTACACTGCCAGGTGAGGGGGGAGGCCCTGACATTGATGTCTCAAAACGAGTCGGTCTGGCGGAACCGCGAGCATGAGGCAGCCTGAAAAGTTCTTTAATTGCTGCAAAAACAGACGCGTCTTGCAACAAGGGGGGTCAGGGGATCCTGTGCTGTGTTTGGAAGGATTTAAACAGAATTAGGTTGTGCAGAGAAACCTGGTATTTAGAGGATCTATTGATCATGGGTGCTTATGCAGTTGATCCGCCATGTGAACACGTTCAAGAAAGTTGATTTTGAGCACGTTAAAGAAAGTTGATTTTGAGCTTCAACAGCCCATGAGGCCATGCACAACAAGAGCCTAGTGTTGAGCTCCAGCTCGATTCATGAGGTCAACCAAAGACCTCAGATTTCATTGCTGTCAATGTTCTCTGTTCTTAAATTATAATGTGAAATTTTAACATGATATTCTCGAAGCCCATGTATAACAGCATCAACAAGGTGAACACCGTTGCCCAGTGCTGAAATGACAGCACACATGGGGGCAATAATCATATGAACTTGTATTGTCTATCATGTGTTCTATTATAAGGAAATGGAGCCAAAAAAAGCAGGACGCCATGACGTGAAAGTTTCATCCAGGAAAATATACGAGAATAATTTATTTTGGACGAAAAGGCAAACAAATTAAAACAGAAGACATCCACCCCTCTTAACGATCATCTTCAATTGATTAAATCTTAGAGAAGTAATAATCCAATCCAAGATGATAGCTGTGTTTCAGATATATAATTAGAAAAATATACAAGCATAATATTTATATTTAATTTTTATCAAATAAATAAAAATAATAAAATTTAAATTTTGATTATTAAAACTCTAATATTATGTTAAAAAATTATTGTAACCTAATAATTTAAGTTGTTAAATAAATTTTTAATATATAATTTATATTATGTTTTAACAATAAATTGGTTATTTAAATTTAAAGAGAAAACATCTTAAAATATTATAATTTATGGTGTATAATATTTTTTTAAAGTATTTTTTATTTGAAATATATTAAATTATTTTTTTTATTTTTAATATCAACATATTCAAATCATTAAAAAAAATTATACTAAAAAAATATTTTTTAAAGATAAATATAATTTTGAAAAGCATTAAAAAAAAAAAACTACCGCATGGGGTGAAAGTATATTGTAAGGAGGAACGGGCAGGAAAATCAAAACAAAAGAAAGAGAGTAAAACTTGGTCAGCCCAATTTGATGATTGACCGTATCAAGTGACGTATAATGACTCTGACCCCTCCCAAACCGAGCAGCAGGCAGCCACGTCATCAGCATGCCACTTCACTAGGACTGCCACGTTTCACGACCCCATAGGGTGATAACCTAGGCAAGGCAAAAGAAGTAAAGAACTTGGGGTCAACCTTTTTTGTCGGGTTGACACAAAGACAAGTTGACTGGACAAACAGTTCCCAGGACCTCCTATAAATTGTTAAATTGTAAGTAACAAACTATTTCGGACACCCCACAACCTCCTTGTTCCTAGCTAATCAGAAAAAAAAAAAAAAAAAAAAACGGAACATCCTCTCCTTGTCTCTCGACATAGAAGTATTACTGCTAATAATTCACCTTCTCTCCTTTACCTATAACTTTTTCTTTCTTTCTTGTTTTTAGTATTAATGGAGTATTGGGTTATGTTAATTTTAGTCGTAAAACATTTGAATTACTATATATTATCATCATCATCTAAAAAGAGCCCTTCTCTAATTAATGTTATCACTCGATGCTATTTGAAGGCGCGAGAAAGAAGTTAATTAGGGCTTAATTAATTCTCATGTTAATTAGATTTTGAGGAATACAGCTAGCTTACAATATTAATTAGTCAAGAAATACGAACAACGTTGGAGGACATGATTCATCCACCGGAGCAGCTTCCTATTGTAAGTTTCTTTTCTTTATTTCTCTGTTTTTTTTTTTTTTTTACCGTTTAATGCACGCATGCATGCATGCATATACATGTTAGCTCATTTTATGTGAACATTATTTGCAGATTTCTTTTAGCTTGTGTGTAATGTTTGCTAGCTCGATCGATTTGATCGTCTTTTCTTATATCTTTTCTTGTTTCTCTTGGGGGTTAGCTAAATTTTTATGATTTCTATGTTCTTTTATGGATAGAGATCATAACAGAGCTAGATCCAAACATCTCGTATTCGCAATGGAGTAAGATTGATCTTGCAGCAAATTAAGGGAGATGGTCAATATATATTTAGCTTAGATCAGTCCTTTTGCACGATTAGATGCAATGTTCTTATTTAATCATGAATTAGAAATGTATTAATGCTATGGGAAAGAGATTACAGAAACATTTAGAAAGAAGCAAATTAGCTATCTCCTTTGGATTTCAATGATACAGAAGTGAAGCACAAGAGTACTTGCTTCAGTGATATGCGTATGGCCGCCGGCCACAAAATGATGCAAATTAACGCTGTCAATATTATCTTAAGGGCACCATCAGCCAAAGTAAGTATCAAGATCCTTGTGTTAACGACAGGTTTGCAGGATTAGTCAAGTGCATGTGGGATTAGTCGAGTGCATGTAAGCTAGCATCTACATTAATAAAAAAAAAAAAAAAGTATCCAGATTCTTACTTTGCTGACCATACATTATAAAAATTTCAGCCAATTTCTTTAGACCTTTATAGAATATGTGTACAGGGAATATCAAATCTGTTCTTCTTTTTGTCAGTTTAGATTGATGTAAGTTCCAAATGACAGAACCTAGCTCACATGGACAGCATATTTGGTCTTCCAAGCTAATTGCCTTTCGATTCCGAATGTTTGTTTGAGCTCCGCTTCTGCTACATATATAGCGAGTGAAAGAAACATATCATGAACACACTTCTTGTTAATGCTATGTGGTCTTTTTGCTAATCTTGGGTGTGCTACTTCCCGCATATCACATGGTGCACAGATACACATCTTTTCCGACTTTATACGTAAATATCGACAATGATATTATTCTCCCATGGAGAATTTTTGTTTTTGGTCAAATATAGAAACTAGATTGGAAGTGGTAACCGCACTTATATGAGCTAGACTAGGTGCTTGCCCACATGAATCCCTTACCCTCAGCACCCTCCTTCCACTCCATTCTGGTCCAAGGATACATATATAGCAAGGACAGAGAATTGGAACCCAATGCTTAGACACCCACTGTCCCCACTTTGCAGGGAGAATACATTTGAAAAGGTGAGAGCAGCTTAGAACCCGATATTATCATGAACTCTCATTTTATCCCTGATGATTTAAATGCATAAAATCAGCTTGATTAGGGAATTTTAGCCTTTTATGCTGCATGTCTTTATCATATCATGGCCTAAGCGATTTAGAGCGGAACCACGTTGCAATGAAGAATCATTCTTGGTGTATGCCTAAAGGAAAGTCCAATCTGAATCATAGCAGTAAAACATTAAACTATAAGGTTTGCAAAAGAAGATAAGTGCAGCTTATTGGTAGCCATGCGATGACTTGTGTTAATGATCTTGACACTGTTGCTTTACTATTTTACAGGATGATGTTTCGAGCCCCGTCAGTGACCAAATTTTGGAATTCTGTGATCCTGAATTCTTCCAAGAAACCCTGCAAAACTCTGAAGTCACTTCCAGCTCAAATTGTTGCTATGAGGAGAACTCTTCCTGTGCTAACAATCTTCCATTGCCACCAGATATCGACAAGTACAATAGCTACCAAGATAACAATGGTAATCATAACAGCGCAACCCCTATAACCACAACCACTGGCACCACAACAATTACAGCTGCCAATACTCACAACATCAATAGTAATCTGTCCATAATATTTGACTCCCAGGATGAGCTTGATAATGTACTCTCAGCTTCCATAGACTTTTCTCCATCTCCCACCTTGTCTGTCCCTCAATTTATCTCTACCCAGAATGACCATTTTGATTTCTCTTTAGTACAACCCCAACTCACATTAACAAATCTTGTATCTGCTGATGGTCTCTCCCAGTACCCTGCTGCCCCACTCACGGCACATTCATTGTCATCTGTTTTTGAAGAAGATTGCCTGTCCTCGGTGCCTTCTTATGTACCTTTGAACCCATCATCACCTTCTTGTTCATTTCTTGGACCTGCAGTGGGTGCTTACATGCCTGCTGGAACTCTGAATGCCGCTTCATTATCCGCTGACAGTTCTGGTATGTTCGATGGTGGTATTATTATGGCTTCTGAATGGCAAACACTAGAATTGGATTTTCAGGGTGATAATGGTGGAATTTATTGTCCTGATTCCCTCCATCATGTTCTTAACCCTGGTGATCTACAGGTACTGGCAATGCATACAGAATTATATCATTACCATTATTAGTTAAGAATTTAAGGTAGGAAATTGAAGAACCTTTACCATTCTACAGAGAGCATATGCCAAGTGAGAAATGAGGATTTTTTTTATCTTGATAAACCAAGAGAGTTATTTTTCAGAATTGATTTCCAAATCCAAAAAATTAAACTTTTCAATAACTAAACCACCAGCATGGAGAGTAGGAGTATTTCTTAGGCCCAGATAGCAGAGCATGTGTGCTTCAAATATGGTTTTCTTGAAGGAATTGACGTTGTATTTGTTTTCACTTTTTTAATCTGTCTTTGTAAGGCACTTGGCAATGAAACTCCAAATTTGGTGGGGGGGCATGGGAGTTCTGCTCCTTTAACATCAGAGATTTCAAGTTTGGAAGATTCAACTTTCAAGGTGGGCAAACTTTCTGTTGAGCAAAGGAGGGAAAAAATCCATAGGTACATGAAGAAAAGGAATGAGAGGAATTTCAGCAAGAAAATTAAGGTACTATCTGTCTCCCACCTTCCCTTTCTGTAGAGATATCTAGCAAACTGGGTTGCAGCCCATATTTACATTGCCTACGCACCAAAACAGAACTATATATGAGATATCATGATCATATATGTATGCAAGGAAAGCTTTGCACTTGGCCTGAATGATTTTTGTGTGTGTGTTCTTTTTGTTTTCATCGCTAATGATTTGATCAAATTTGCAGTATGCCTGCCGCAAAACACTGGCAGACAGCCGGCCTCGAGTCAGAGGAAGGTTCGCAAAGAATGATGATTTTGGTGATATTCACAGGACTGTTTGCGGCCATCATGAAGATGATGAGGATGAAGAAGTAGGATTCTTGGTTATTTTTTTCTTTTCTTCTCGTGTCCAACAGAAAAGGTTTCTTGGTTGATCAATAATTGGTTTTTCCTTGCTCTCCATTCTTTTTCCTGCAGGCAGTAATGAAAGAAGAAGATGTGATTGATTCGGACATTTTTGCTCACATCAGTGGGGTGAACTCCTTCGAATGCAATTATTCTATCCAGTCCTGGATTTAACTAGCTTAGCCATCTCTACAATTTTGAAGGATCCTGTTTCAGTCAAGATGTTAACTTTCCAGGTTAAGTTTATAATAAAAGAAATCCAATAATTGGGTGGTCTGTAGAATATCCTAGTCCATCCAGGCATCTATGAATGATTGTGTCAGGACTATGTAGACACTTGAATAACAAGGTAGCTTATGTAGATAATACTTATCCCTACCCATCTCCAAGATCCAGCAGATCTGTTAAATGCTGTGGCATCTTATTGTGAGCAGTAGCTGAGCAAGTTTGTCAATGAAAGTTGTTTTTGTTTACTCATGTGTTCGAGCAATTTGAAGTGCTCGATCCATTTACCTCGATTTATTTACTTGCAGAAATAAATACGTCAATCGGGATTGATTTATAGCTACTGGATTGTATATTTTGCAGAGATTAACTGTTTGAGTCTGACCTTCTCAACTTCTTTGATGGGAACCTTTCCTTGTAGTCAAATGTCAGGTCTGGCCATTGAAACCAATGGAAAAGAAAAATAGAGAGCCCGACGAAGGCTGTTGCTCCTCGGCAAATGCTTCAGGCCAGGCATTGGTAACATTAGAGCCTGGTCTGTTAGAGTATTGTGTATCGCTAGGCTCATCAATCATCTTTCTAGTTCTACAAGCCCAGTATGTCATGAATTATGGCAAAAATATCCCACCCAGTCCAATGATGGGTAATGGCCTGAAACCATGTCAAAAATTTGGTCGTTAAGTTATATAATACTCTCCTATTCTATGCTTTCTGGTAGTAAATTTCATAAGTTAATAATTATCTCACCTTAAAAAATTTATAAAATATTTTTTTTATCACAAGGCATCCCTTCAAATCTATATCACCTTGTACCTAATAAAAACCAGAAAAATAAAATTTAAATTCATAATTATTTAATCAACAAAGATAATATGATGTCAAAAAATTATTTTAATTTAATAACTTTACTTGATTTTTGTAACTACTTAGTCAATAAATTAATATCATATCAAAAGAACCACAAATTTAATTTTATCAAATATAAGGTAACTTTTTAATTAATAAGATTATGATAACATGTAAAAACTATAATATGATGTAAAAGAGTATTTTATTCAAAAAAAAATGAAATTTGTAAATAAAATTATAAAAATAATTTTATATTATCCAAAAACCACGAGCCACGAGGATTTGGTCAAATATATTATAGAGTAAACGTCCGGCTTTGGATATCTCGGTGTAGCATGTGAATTAGTGACCATGAATGCGACTGGGCTGATAATTTCTAAGCAAAAAACTCCTTTGGTTTCAGAATTCAAAACGCACAGTGATTAAGAAACATACCACTTGGTGTCTTGGTCCTACCATGTGTTCAACAAAGATTAACGTTGATGTTCGACAGGAACTAAGGTCATAGTCACGGGTTTGTCGACAGGTTGAAGCTCGAGTGTGCAGATTCGACTTGACCTCTGACAAAATGAACTAACCTGCAAAAGGCTACGTGCCCATTGGCCATTAGATTGTAGACTTCAATCACCATAGACTACAAAAGGGTGCTTTAATTTTTTTTAGAGGTTGTTGCTGAGGCGGCTCCAGGAAGCATGCCGATGGAGAACCAGTTTTTCCCTTGGACCAGAATTTTGAACTACTGGGCACGGGGATAAAATATGTTTATGGAGGACTCTCTATGGGCTTCAGAATCTCTACCTCTCTGGTGCCAATATGTTTATGGTCGTCCAAGGGAGTAACGCTGTAACGAAACCCGTGAGTAAATGAATAGTTTATTTAGAAATATGAAAAAAATTATTTTTAAAAATTATTTTTTATTTAGGATCACCAAATCAAAAAAATATTAATTTAATAATTTTACTAAAAAAATAAAAAAAATCTTAAAAATTATGATCCAAACACACTCACATACACTGTCAAGAATTATGTTATAACTATTTAAGTGGTGAATAAATGATAAGAACTTGAAATTAGAGGATTTGCTCTATTTGTAGTCTCAGGTTCGAGTATTTGGTTGCTTATATGATGACCACTAGAGGTTTATATAGTTGTTAATTTTAGGACCCATGAGATTAGTTATGATACGCGCGATCTCGGACACCCATGTTAATCTAAAAAAAATATATATTAAAAGTTGTCAATAAATTTAGGTCAAATCTATTTTATGATTGGTCGGTCTTTTTTAAAATTTAACATTAGGAAAATAGAAAGTTTTTAAAAATTATAATAAGCCTTCCAAACCTGAACTTCTTACTTGCCATAAGAGTGAACATCCTGGGATTGGTATCAGCCTAAGACCTGGGCATCCTTGACCTGATCCTTTCCTTGTCTCTCGACTTCCTACACATGACTTTTGCTTCATCTTTGAAGAGTTTTTTCTCACATTAGCACAGTAAAAATAACTTATATACCTAACTAGAACAATTAGAAAAATAATTCTCATTCTAGCACTTAAATAATGTTCATGCATATAGTTTCTGTGCCATCCATATGTCACGCATATATTACATGCACGGCCATCTTGTTAATTATTTTTAAGATATTTTCTTTTCTTTTCTTCTCCTCTTGCTTTTTTTTTTTTCATCGCTTTTCTATTTTTACAGCATTACTCTTAACTCAGGTAAGTTGATCTTTCTCTCCACTGTGAAAAAAATTGTCTCTATCTTTAACCATCCACATGTGAAAACTAACAATTTCTCTTATTATTGTTGTTACCGCCACCATCATCACTTACAAATGCCTCATTTAACTAATTTAAGGTATATTTATTTTCTTTTTTATTAATTTGTTATTTTACTTAGTTAATTTATGAATTTTTTTAGAATTAGGGTTTAGGTTAAGGTTTTTGATAATTTTGACTAGTTGAACTATAATTTGAGATTAATTAGGTATACAACTAGTTAAGTTAGTTTCTAGTCTCATTTAGTTAAGTGAGTATATACATTATGGGTTATTTTTTTCAATATCTTGCATTTTTTTCTTTCCATACTGGACAGATAACATTGAGAGATATAAGATCTAATAAAAATAATTTATATATTTTTTATTCATATATGTGAATTACACGTTAAATTTAAATTTTTTATAAAAAAATATTTAGTTTAACTATTTAATATGTCATAAGGAAAATAAATAAACAAACGTTTATTGTTTTATATAATTATAATTTGATTTGCATTCTATTAAATGTAGTTAATTTGAATATTTACTATTTTTTTATTGTGAGTATAAAGTTATGGTCGTGAAAACATCTTCACAATGATCATCTTAACGTTTGTTAATGTCATTTTAAATTGCATCAACATATACTTAATAATGTTGATATACTTGATAATACACATATTGTTAATCATAAGATAAAAAAATAAAAAGATGATTGATTGATGGTTCATGTATAATATCAATTTATAGCATGCGATGAGATTACATATTTATAAAAATATATCCGCCTATTGAGTTAGATACATTATTGGTACATGAATATAACAAAGCAAATCATAATACTATCATGGGAATGTGTTATGAGATATCCATGTAATACTCTATTAGTTAATATGTAATTCAAGTAATTACAAATCTTGTGTACCAAGATATAATAAATTGGAATGCATGTATTAGTTTTTTTTAACATGTAACAAAATTATTATTTATATCTTATAAATAATAATATAATCTTTTTTAATATATTAGGTGGGTTTTTTTAACACATGAGACCCAAGGAGCTACCGGCTATAGCTTGTGATGCTACTAGTAACACGGTACTTTCAATGCATGATTCTCGTCATGATGTTTTTCATTTAATGAGGTTGGAGAGACTAAATATTTGGACAATACAATTAAAAAAAATGTTCATATTTATCATACACCATGACAACATACTTGCGGTCTAATGGTGTAGGACAAATTAATTTATTAGAAGTTTAACTATGTATTTTAAACTAACTTATAATTAAATTGATATTTTTATTTTAATGAATTATTTTGATACTAGGATTCTTATTTTTTAATTACAAATTTACATGCTATGAAAATTAGGTGATTTTGTTGGCTTGAACTATACATTTTGTTTCTGCTTTTGTGACTATACAAAACGTTGGCTTGAGCTATTTATTTTTGTGATTATGTAGAAGTTATTCTAGCAACCATGCTAGTTTAAAGAATAAGTTTTCCAGCCAGAAAGGTAAAAAACCTGTCTTTGGATGCTTAAGAGTTAGGATCCTGTCACTGCCATCTATGTCTCCACTTTCAATGCCCCTAAACTAATCTGAGCCCGCTTCAAAAGCTTGTTCCAATCCAATGTCAGTGCCTGGTCCGAGGGTGCTTTAGGTTGGTTCAGGACATTTTAAAATGACCCGAGGATCCAGGTCAAGGGTGGTTCCAACCTTCAAGAGTTTGTCAATGATTAAATTACATCGACGAATCGTATTCTCTAGTTAAATCTTTCATAGGTTATTTTTATTACTACACTAGATGACATTGGAAGATACGCGATCTATTGAAAATAATTTATACACGTTTTATTCATAAATGAATGCGTTGTTAGATTATATTCACGTCATTAAAATATGAAAAATAATTATATTACATTAAAGAATTGTTTGTTAAACTTTTTATAAGCTATTTTTATTTATTGCCTTGTATTATTATTATTATTATTATTTAATTCTCATTAGGAAACACCGGTAACATTGAAAAATACAATATCTATCAAAAACAATATATGATTTTTTTATTCGTGTGTATATTGTTAATTTATATTAATGTCACCTTAAGCTAAAACCAGCAGTTTATAATAATATAATTTTAAGTGATATTTTTTTAGTAATTGCTATTTTTAAGGGCTATATGTGTTTATTTTAATTAATCGTCAACTATCTTGACAATTAAAATTCTAAAAAAAAAGTTCAAAAACAAGCTAATAAAATGCATAAAATATTACAATTCATAAATATTTAAATATAAAAAATAAAATAACTGTTATTTAAAACCTCCTGTACTGTAAATAATAAAGACTAGATAAAAAAAAAAAAACCAAAGCCATTTCAACTTGATATAACAGGAAGAGATTAAATCCCATGCATGGCACATATATTATTGGATGCCCAAGGCCAAATTCTCTGGCTATTCCTCGTAAAATCATTAATTAAACGTCGAAATCTTTTCTTCCCACAAGGTAGTGAGGGGATGTTACATGGAAGATTCTCTCTCTCTCTCTATATATATATATATATGTGTGTGTAATATAAGTGTGCGGGTTAGATTATATGCATCTTGATAAATTTTGAAATTAATAATTATATATATTTTTAACAATTTTAAAATTTATAAAATTTAAATTAATAATTTTTAAAAAATAAATTTAAAATTTAACTAAGTTATAATTTCTAGAATTAATATAATTTTTTTTATCAATACAGATATTCAGTTAAATTATGTATATCTTTATTAGTTTACTAATTTTATAATTTTTAAAATTAATAATTATATAAATTTTAATAATTATTATATTAACATCAACATTACTTAAATAAAAAAACAAATATATATATGTGTGTGTGTGTGGGTGTGTTTTTAATGATTCTAAGATTTGTAGGATTTAAATTAGTAATTTTTAAAAAGTAAATTTAAAATCTAAACTATAATTTTAAGAATTAACATGAAAGAATATTATTTTTTTATTAATATAGATATTCAGGTAAATTATATATATTTTTATTAATTTTATGATCTTTAAAATTAATAATTATATAAATTTTTAATGATTATTATATTAACAACAACATTAATTAAATAAAAAAACAAACATTTTAATTTCAGAACACCTACTGGATATTTAATCCAAAAGGTAAAATCTCCATTGATGGAAGATCCTTTCCAGGTCAAGTGGTGGTGACAGTCTCCTGGTCACAACTCACAGCGCATGATTAAACCCACTGAATTTCAGCCTAGCAAGAGACCATCAGCATCAACCACTGCTATCAATGGGGAATTTACCTTTTATCACATCACATAGCTCTGTCAAGATGATTTAGAAATAGAAATTAGACAACGCAGTGGAGATAATCGCCCTTCTCATTATTTTAATCTCCTGTTTATACGACACAGCTCTCCATCAAAGACACGCTAGGCGGTATGATTGTTTGAGTAAATGAAAAGCTATGTTTTTTTCATGGAGAATATCTGTATTGATTGATCCATTGATTAGGAAATAAAATATTTTTTAATCTAGGTGACAATGTTCTTCTAATTCTTTATTTATCCAAATTTAATTTTATCTCAACTCTTTTATATTCATAATATAATATACTCTAAAATTTAACGTGTACAACAAGTTTTAAATAATCAAATAAATTATATTTTAAGATATCATCTATCATATATATATATATATATGTCATATTTATTATGTTAAGTATTTAAATTAAAATAATTTTTTTAAATGTATATCATATTTATGTTAAGTATTGATTAGGAAAGAAAATATTTTTGAATCTAGGTGACAATATTCTTCTAATTGTTTATTTATCCAAATTTAATTTTATCTCAACTCTTTTATATTCATAATATAACATACTTTAAAACAAACTTAACTTGTACAGCAAGTTCAAAATAATTATATAAATTATATTTTAAGATATCAGCTATCATATATATTATATTTATTATGTTAAGTATTTAAATTAAAATAATTTTTTTAAAAAATATTAGAATCTTGATAAATAAATAATTACGTGTTTAAATTTTATTATTTTTATTTTTTTTAGTTAAAAAATTAATTAGTAATATAATACAGACAAAGGGCTAAAGATTTCAAAAAAAAAAATTGTGGGGGAGTAAAAGATGCCCATATACAATGAAAAGATTGAATAATCTCTTAATTTTATAATGGTGGTTAATTCAACACCATCAAGGCGTAACACGACCGACTTACCTTGTCAACTACTAACGTTAATTCTTTGACCATCTAACTACTACTAACTTAACTGTAGGTTGCATGTTCTTATCCATGAAGTATCTAGTGGTAGTGATAAAGAAGTCATGAGTTAAAGTAGCCTCTCATCTTATAATCGACTCAGCTCTAATCAAGCAGCACATCTCTTTTGCTACGGAGCTGTTAACGTCGTTAACGAGGTGTAATGTCAATTTCAATTGAATTGATGTTTTATTTTTTAAAACTAAATTGAAATAAAAAAAATTAATTTTTTCAATAATTATGGTTGAACGAATACCAAATGAAGTCTAAATAATTAAAAGTGTGTTTGAAATTATGGTGGGTTGTTTTTTTAAATATTTATTTTTGAAAAAATAATTTTTTATTTTTTAAAATATATTCTTGATATTAAATTAAATTTTAATAATAAAAAAAAGGTTTAAAACATTCATTCAAATACGCGTGAACTATTGGTTAAATAACAACAGAAAATAAATAAAAAATTTACGCCACCCAAGCAATAAATAAGCGTGCACGAAGAACACGAGCGCCATGAAACCAACATCCCCTGCAAGAGAATCATTCACAGTGGCAACAGAAACAGTCAAACAGAATATGAGGGAGGCATGTTAGCCTCCAACATGGAGGAGCATCTACTCTTGCCTCCCCCCCCCTCTCTCTCTCACGTGAGTTAAAATTCTCCGCGAATCATCAAACAATCCTACATAGAAAAGAAAAATCAATGGAGAAATAAAAAACAGAAATGGCATATTTCTTCTCTAATCTCATGCTGCTGACCTCCATGCCATGTGGTGTGTGGCCCCCATGATGGAATCAGAAGTGGGATGGAATATAGTGGGAAAGTACTGTAGCTATCATGGGTACCAGCTCATTTTTAATTTTCTTCCTTCTTTCCTCTTCCCATAATCAGCACAAGAGGTCCTTATCTAGGGTCTGGCATCGGGTTCTGTAACTCCATATAAATATAAAGGCCTAAAAAATATTGCGAAGGAAGGGAAAAACAAATTGGGTCCTACATTAGAATTTTGCAAACACGATAAGCAAATAAGAAAAAAAATAAAATTGGTCCTACACGTAACCATGGATTTTGGGGGGACTCACTGAAAATTCAACAAAGGAACGTGGCTTGCATCCACATTTCGATGTTAAGCTCTCCCACTACCTCGATTCCGTTAAGTTTCTCATCTCTTTCTCGGTACACTTAGGGACACATCTTTTGTTTCTTTTTGGTTAAAGAGAGACATATCATGCTTGGAACCTTGTATGAGGATCAGTTGTTAAGTCATTTTTCCCCTTCTTTGGTGTGTTCTCTACGTGTTTCTGTGGCTGCTTGTTCATTTTGAAGATAAGCCTAAAAATGAAAGTTCTTGGCTTTCTTAGAAATCAGAGTTTGATTTATGTGGGATTTGGTTCTTGGATCCATTTCTTCTGGTAAGCAGCAAAAGTTGGTATCTTGCTTGATATTCCTTTTTCTTTTTCTTTTTAATTACTATATATACACACGCGACTATTTAAAGTTTGCTACTTTTTTTGGATGTTTGTTTCTCCGTTTACGCATTTCTTTTAAGTTACTACGTTGCTGGCTGGATTTGTGATTTTGATTCTTAATTGGGTTTTGGATTTGTTTCTTGGAAAGGTGGTGCAAGAAGGGAGATATTAGTTTTCTTCAATGGTCATAGTGATTTCCTTTCAAGCATTTTTAGATTTTCTTTCTGTACTGAAATTTGGAGTAAGGTGAATTTAAAAGGAAACAAATGAAAGGAGTCTGTTTGGCTGAGAAGAGTGTCGTTGAATTGAAGTGAGGTAGTTAGATTCGCAGGGCTGGCCTTGTGTTTTGCAATTACACCTTTTTGTTGAATTTGGGCCAACCCCGTAATTTTTCTTGAATACGTAAGTAATTTGTGAACTCCTTCTTCCTTCTCTATCACTCCGTGGGATTCAGTTTCAGTTTATTTCATGTAACATCTGCGGAAGAGGCACCTCGCTTGTTCCTTTTCTCCTTGTAATTCTTACTCTTACTCTTCCTCTTCATTTCTTTTTCTTTTTTATGCAATTCCCATTTGCAAATTGCAATCTTGTTTTTCTATTTCACTAAGAACCAATATCACAATCATAGAGTCCTAAAGAAATTGTATTGTTTGCTATTATAACTCTGATATTGATAGTTATATTGACATTGTTAATTGTCACAAGACGTCTTTGTAGTGCCTCAATTTCCTGTTTGAGGTGAGAAACAAAGTTAAGTAACATCAAGAAAGGAAAGCCCTATGATATTGGTATTGTGGCAGAAAAGTGAAAGCTTCAAGATTTACTCAATTACAAGCAATATATTCGAGCCAACATGGATGCCTGCGGTTTGCCTTTTTCTATGTGCTTTCCCCATCAGTTTTTTCACCACCACTAATGATTTTGAATTTTTACCTTTTGTTTTCTTTTTTCCCCAATTGTTTTGATTTTTTCGGAGATCCTGATTTGAAATGTATGAGTATTAGCTTTCTTCTCATGCATGCTTCTTTTTGCAGTATACTGATGCTAGCTGTTCAAATTGCTTTTCAGATTCCTCTGCGATATGACCTTGGCAATAAGAGGCTTATATGATTCTGGAGCTTTCAAGTTTATATCGATTAGTTGGAGACAGATGATTGAAAACAAAGTTGTCTGCCATTGGTTTACTTTGTTAGATTAGAGGCTCAAGATGGATGATACATCTGCCAATGCTCAAAAGGATGGCCAGGGTAAAGAGGATTCATTGCATAGCTTGAACCATGGAAGAGAATTATCTGGTGACAATGAGCCGGACTGTTCCCAATCAAAATCGGAGAGGGTGATGAGAAGGGTATATTCACATCGCTATCTGCATTTAAAAGTTAAGCAATTGCAACGCAGTAAAAGTTGCATCAAAGATTCATTCCTTCAAGGCATTCATGTCCTAGACAATTGGATTCCAAAGCATATAACAACCATCGATGAGAACTATCTTCGTCGTTGCCTAGAATTTATACATGCCAGCACTTCTCAGTCGGCTCCATGCAATGTCTCTATGTACTTGGATTGGGGAAATGTAGGTTTTTTCTCTGATGACCTGAATATAGCTAAAACTGGGAGTGAAAATACATATGGTTTGGCCAGGTTTGATTATGACTGTCCATTAGCTGGGACTGGGAATGTGGTCATTAGCCCAGCAGAACAGTGGATTGTTGGTTCGATCATGGGTAGCAAGAGCACGGTGAATATACTAAAGAGTCCTTTATTGCTCCGGTATGGTTCATATGACAATGATGCCAGTTTTGAGAAAGTGAGTTCCAGCGTGGTTAAAGGACCAATATGTTTTAATGTGATGAATTCTCCTAGTGGATTACGTGGTTATTCGCCACACAAGCTTGATAAAGAAGCACAAATTCCTGGAAGCCATAAATTTGGATCAGAGACTTCGCACAAAAGGCTTATTTCTATGTCGAGCTCAAACTCTACATGTTCTGATCAGTCTTCTTCTTCTCCGTCTGCTACTGTTACTCAGGGGACCCTCCAATGCACATGGAAGGGTGGAAACCCACATTTTGTCTTCTCCATAGACAATCAGAAGATGGTCTATGTGGCAAACATGTATAATGTTGATTCAGCAGATGATAAGGCTCTGGAGTATGTGTATTTATTCCATTCAAGGAAAGGTTCCCAAAAGGAACATATGAATCATGATAAAGAGTCGCACCTTGTAGGTAAGATGAAGGTGTCAACTTCTTTTGCTCTTTGCCCAAAAAATTCAAGAATCACTCAGAGAGAATTTGTTTTATTTGGTTATGAAAATTATGTGGGAGAGTGGCAAAGTTCAAGCCACGACCTCAGGAAGAACAAGGGATTGTCAAGCAGGGTGGCAGAAGTTTTCAGGACCAGTAACTCATCCAAGAGGAGAACTAACTCCAGATTTGGTGGATCCGGTGCCATACTAGAGAATTCTTCTTGGGAGCCATTTGAAGAGAGAGATAACAACATGGATGCACTTGGTGGCACCAATCTTTTAGAAAATCATCTTCCACCAAATCTTGAATTGGCTGCCATTTTGGTGAAAGATCATCTTCCTGAAAAGGGTCAGGAGAAGGTTGGAGGTTGGGGCTTGAATTTTCTCAAGAAAATGGCTGTAACGCAAGCAGAAGATGTGAAATCCTCAGTGCTCCCTGTCTGTTGTGCCCAAGATAGTGGTGATTGCTCAACAAGCATTGATATTCTCATTCCAGCTGGTCTTCACGGAGGTCCAAGGACCAGAAATGGTGGTCCTTCTTGTCTTATTGATAGGTGGAGATCAGGTGGACACTGTGACTGTGGTGGCTGGGACCTAGGCTGTCCATTAACAGTATTTAAAAGCAGATCAGCCCACAAAGAGTTTTCATCTCTAGCAGATATGCAAGGGGAGTGCAAGTTAGTTGATTTGTTCATAGAGGTGAGCCACATTCTATAAAGGCTTTATCCATGCTATTTAAGGTGTCCGTTGCTAGTGGTGTCTCAATGGATATAAGCCAAAGCAACTGATAGAATTTGCTCCCTTTTTTTTTATAAATAATTTTTGTTTCAATTTTTTTTTTGTTTCTTTGTTTCTTCTCCTCAATTTGTGGATTCTTTTATAAGTATTAAATCTAAGCATGACCCTACTCTAATTTTTCAGGGTTTAGAGAATGGTGCCCCCCCAATGAGTATGGTGAATGTCCATGATGGCTTGTATTTTGTGCACTTTCAGTCAACATTGTCAGCTCTGCAATCCTTCTCAATTGCAGTGGCATTTATCCATACCCAAAAAGTCCCAGTCTCCAACCAAAATATGTACAGGAGTTGACATAGGAAGATTTGTGGTTCAGCTTGATCTAGTTGTAACTCCCCTACTGTATCACAGCACTTTGTAAGTCAAAATTTAAGTAATTTATACATGAAGTAGGTTCATTTTTGAAGTCTTTTGTTTTGATAGAATGTTTAGGATCATATTGTTCTTGCTGGTGATTGGGATTGGTTACCCTTTGACTTTCGGTGAAGAAACTCATGGAACCTCTATTCTATGATTGATTGCACAATTATTTTTTATGAAAAGATGTATTTTTTATGAATTTTTTTTTTCATAAGGGCAATTATTTCTGGTGATTCGGATTGGTGCTTTTGGCTATTACATGCACTTCTCTAGGGTATATGGTGGCATGTGCTTCGTAAATGGCTTAACTCATGGTGCTCCACAAGAGCGCAAATTGAGCAGTTAAATTTATTAATTTTCAAGTGGAAATAACTGGGATCCTTTTGTGGCTCATGATGATTCATGTTAATGCATGGTTCCCAATCATTAACCGAAACCTGTCAAATATACGGCTTGAAGACTTCTTGCATTTGTAGGTAATGTGAACTCCAACTGTTGCTATCTGCACTGGTGAATTTTTTATTGGAGTCTTTCTCTTCTTAATCATATGCTATACACCTATTAAATCTATGGTCCTAAAGAGCCGATTGGTTTTTCTGGGTATAAGCACAACTCCATTTGTACTCACAAACTAAAACACGATATTGCAGTTTCCGCTTAGCTTTGTTGTATTTGCTGTTTATTTATGTAGTGTTATAGTGCTAACATACAAGTGTAGATTTGTCTTTTGCATACTCCTTTTAAAAAAATTCAATCCCTAACTCTTTACATTTTAAGCAGCACGTGTTGAGCAATAACATGTTTAGCATGCAGTAATTCATCCTGTAGGCGTGTGATCACATTCAGGAGTTAATTTCTGTAAAAAAAAAAAAAAAACTGATATAGATTGTATAGCTCAATTTTGCATTTCCTGGTAAAATCATGATATGGGATTCCCACAAGCAAACCTGCACGTTTCCTTTTTAGGTTATGCCTCTCTCATTGCTAAGTACGAGCAGCTCATTCTAATGCCCATGTTGTTTTGTTGAACTGGGAAAGTTCAGTTGCAACTTAACTTTCCTGAATGTGTGTTGTGTGTGTTTATGATATTGTCATTCTAATACCCATGTTGTTTTGGGCCAACTGGGAAAGTACTGTTGCAACTTGAACTTTCCTATATATATGTAGTGCATGTTATGCTGTTGTTTTATCTTCAACCAGGCTCTGATTTTAGACAGCCTTCAGTTGGCTTGGCCTGACCAGTTATGCTTCAAAGGTTCAATAAGTCAAGGTAAGCTTAGACCCCTCCAGCTTTTTTCTTTCTTCCGTTTCCTTTGCAGTTTTTTTTTTTTAAAAAAAAATTGGAACTAATAAGTCTGGTCTATGGAATCAAAAGATGATTCATCGAATATGATGGAAAAAGTGAAATGCAGCATCCTTTGCCTTAGATGTTTCTGGAGCAAACTTAAATAGGACTGATCTCAAAAGCTCGCATGACGTGGTACATGGTTAAAGCGTAAAGATTTTATTTCACCCATTTAATTATCTTCTATGAATATATCTATGCATTGTATTTTTTTTCTTTCTCTGAACAATCATGGTAGCGTTCTCCTCTGTACATTATTTTTATTGTTTCTTTGTGGATGCAAGAGAGACTTGTTTCTCTGCTTCTATAATCTGGCAGGTGAATTTTTGATACATTCCGTGGTCCTTCAGTTCGTCAAGTTGAATTTATCGGTTTGTACACTAAAGAACTGGGTAAGTTCTTGCTTTTCTTTACCGTAATATATTTGGTTGAAATATAATAAATCCCGCTATGTATTAATGAAGGAAGAGTTGTGTCTAGCAACAATTTTCCCTGGCACGCCCCTTATAATGGACGACAGTAATATGCTGTGTCTTTTAGCATTGCAAGGAGCTCTCTTGACTTTTCATCTTCCCTTGTTAGCTTCTGTTAACGTAGGCAGCACTCAGAACCAGGAAAGAAAGTAGCTGGACAGGAGTAGGTAGGAGATTTAATTTGGAGCAACTTATTCATTAATTAATCACTTTATCTGTTATAACTAGACATGATTTGACTCCGTAAATTTCTTTTTTATCATCTGTTACATTCACTGTATATTATAAATGGTGCGCAGAATATTATGATATATGAACACGAGTTCAAGTGAATACTAACTGGAACAATGGAACTGTTTGAGATACTTTTTATGGTGGCTGAGTCCTTTCTTCCTTACTGGTCACCTATAGTTACCGGTCATGTATATATTGCGTAGTTGGGTAGCAATGCTTTGTATTCAACCAAACATGATGATGTAATAGGTAGCATGGATTTTCTGCCAGACGAATTATAGAGAACTTTCTCTAGGTTGTCTTTAACTCTTGACCTTTGGGACAGTTTTTATTCTGATGCAGGGGAGATTACATTGCAAATCTTCATGATCAAGGCAGGCACCTTCTTGTCAGATATTGAATCATGGAAAACAAGCTTATCGTGATCAGGGCATCATCCTCCCATAATTAAAAACGCTTTACAATCGATCATTCCGCTTGCATAGCAAGTCTTTGCCCCTGCATCTGACAGGCAAAATGTACGCGTCTTTCCAGGATCATGACTTTACTGTCTCAAAGTTAACAATGTTATCCTAACCATAAAAGAGGTTCCGTTCATCGGTTGACTGAATGCTGGGCCTGCTTGTCAAGGCATGCTCTGTAAAGATTATTTAATTTGACGAGGAGAATGCTTGGATCTTGAAATAGCACAGAAGGGTTACATTACGGCGAGAAAGGACAGTCTTGTAGCGTGTAAACTTGTCAATTTCTCCTCCCTGCTTTCTCTCTCACAAAATTTCATATTTCACGTCAACTAGACCACAACTTCTATACCAGTCTCGAAAGTTTTAAAATTTCTAGAGGAATTACAGAAATGGCTCGGTTAACTGGGTCTAAATTCAAGCAGACAAGGAACTCCCGTTCTTAAAAAAATCAGTTGCATCATCTCCTCCCATGGTGGTGATTTTTGTTTTAGGTTGTTTTACTTGGTGTTGAAGAATCAGAAGGAAGATAACGACCCTGCTTTTGGAAAGATAGGAGCATGAACCTCGCCCGAGTTCTGTCTGTGGAGCTATTTTCAGAAGCTTTACATGAATCAAGAGCACGGAAAATCAAGAAAACGAACTAGAGCGCTCCCTGGTTTCCCAATGAACGGAGTTTCCCTTGCATTTACTAAAGTGTATTTAAGAAAATTTAATAATTGTTTTTTTAATATTGACTTAAAAAAAAGTCTCTTTTCTCACTAGATTGACCCTTTAGATTACTTGTAGTATTTACATTACAATTAATTTATCATGTGAAAAAAAAAAAAACACAATTTGAATTTTCTTTAAATTTCTTATTTTTCAAAAATTCTTTAGAATCTAAGTGTTTATTTTCTTTTATATCAGCATATTAAAATAATAATAAAAAATATTAAATTGATATTTTTTTCAATATAATTTTTTTTTAAAAAAGAATTAAAATAAAAGTTTTTGCATTCGGTTCTCAATGTTGAATCATTAAATTTGGATAGGCTTGTTTTACAAATTCAAATACGACTAGTTTTTTTTTTTAAAAAAAAAATGATTAAAGATGAATTTAACTTTTCCATCCTCATCCCATGTTTGTTGGATTCGTGAGAAATAATCTTTTTCTCTATAAAACTTGGGGCAAGTTAAAAAATTTCTCATTAACACACTGAGAAAAACAAACATTAAATTGATATAAATACTAAATCTCAATATAACTATGAACATTAATTAAATATGAATAAAAATGAGATAGATTAATTTAAAAAAATACTTTAATAGATAAATTCTCAAGAAGTATATTTCACGAAAAACTAATAATAATGATGTTGTGAGATTGAGTTTTTCACATAACCGGAGGCAACGTTCCTTGTACCCATCTTTATTTATTTTACATCTTTATTTATTTTATTATAGAAAACACTAAAAGGTTAAAGTTTTTAATTGTACACTTAAATTGTCATTCTCTTATTTTACTGTGGACTCTTTTTTTTTATCCTGAAATTTTTTTTACATCATTGCATCTTTTTTGGGCTAAATAAAAGGATAGTTGAATTGGATTTGTTGACCGAACATAAAATTAAAAAAATATTAAAATGAAAAAGATGATACAAATAAATGATGGTTTTAAAGTTCTCGTAAAAAAAGTTCATTTTGTCCTCACACTCCACATATTATACATATTTGATCATGCAATACTTTTTTAATTTGATTTTAGTATAAAAAAATATTTTTGTTATTTTTTAGTGCTTAATTTGAAAAATAAGAGGGAGATTGCTGAATTTTAGTAATGAAAAGAAAAAATTATTATTGGTTCCAATTTCAATCATTAACATAGTTGATTATTTTGTCAAATGATTACATATGAAAAGAGGAATTCAATTTATATTTTTTTCTTACACTAAAAGTGCATAAAAAAATAGATATAAAATCGAGAAGATTTTTAGTTTCTATTTGATTTTTGCTTTCAACTAGTTTTTTATTTTTTCAAGTTCATTGTTTTGGTAAAAAAAAAATGATTGGAAATGAATTTTAGGTAAAAAACTTTCATCCCATTTTTTTGGCCATTATAATAGCTAAAATCTAAGCAAAGTTAAAAAGCATGTTATCTAACTTATTTTTTAAAAAAACAATTGGTATCAAGTGCTAGTCTGCCTTTTTAAATGCCTTACTTTTTTTCTTCCTATAATTTAGCTTTTTCTAAAAAATCATGTTTTTTTATATTTGTTGTTTAAAATATTTTTTCTAATTTATATTTAAATTAATAAACCTTCTCTCTATTTTTTATTTTTTGTATTTAGCTTTTTTAAATAGTGATTGTTTTTAAGTATTTATTTTTTGAAGAGATTTTTCTAATCCATTCATAATTTTCCTTTTTATGTTTTATATAATTGAATATTTTTTTCTTACACTAAAAGTGCATAAAAAAATAGATATAAAATCGAGAAGATTTTTAGTTTCTATTTGATTTTTGCTTTCAACTAGTTTTTTATTTTTTCAAGTTCATTGTTTTGGTAAAAAAAAAATGATTGGAAATGAATTTTAGGTAAAAAACTTTCATCCCATTTTTTTGGCCATTATAATAGCTAAAATCTAAGCAAAGTTAAAAAGCATGTTATCTAACTTATTTTTTAAAAAAACAATTGGTATCAAGTGCTAGTCTGCCTTTTTAAATGCCTTACTTTTTTTCTTCCTATAATTTAGCTTTTTCTAAAAAATCATGTTTTTTTATATTTGTTGTTTAAAATATTTTTTCTAATTTATATTTAAATTAATAAACCTTCTCTCTATTTTTTATTTTTTGTATTTAGCTTTTTTAAATAGTGATTGTTTTTAAGTATTTATTTTTTGAAGAGATTTTTCTAATCCATTCATAATTTTCCTTTTTATGTTTTATATAATTGAATTTTAGTTTAAAAAATAAAAACTTTTTCATGGATTGCATTTCTAATAAGTGCAACATTGCGACTTATTTATTTTTTCTCTTTGATTTTATTCAATTAATTTTAAGTATATGTTCATTTTTACTATTATTTGATTGAAATTCATTTATAATTTTCTTTTTTATGTTTTACATGATCGAACTTTATTTTAAAAAATAAAAACTTATTTATGGATAGCATTTCTAATAAGTACAACATTTCAATTTATTTTTTTCGCTTTGATTTTATTCAATGAATTTTACATGTATATTCATTTTTACTATTACCTGATTAAATAAAAAAATATTTTGTATATACAGGGTCATTGAATAGAATAGGTTAAATGAATCATGTTGCAAAATAAAATATCTTGATCTACATCTATTTCTTGATTTTTTAAAATACATATTTAATTATCTTTAATAATATTTTTTATTTTTTGATATATATGTTTCTCGATTTATTTAATTAAATGCATGTATAAGTTTCTCAATTCATATTTAATATATTTTTATGCAAGAAAATATGTCAAAAAAAGCATACATATTATATTAAAATATTTATTTTTAATATTAACATATTAAAACAATACAAACAAAACTCGATTTTTTTTTTTTAATAATTTTCAAAACGCCGCGGAACCTCAATATGAAACACTGCCTTAGTCGGATAGAAATTGGGAGGGGTAATTTGGCATCGCAAGAGCCAGGCCCAGGATTTTGAATAGGGCCTGGGAGTCTGAATTGGGTCTGTATTTTTATAACGATTTGACGAGGCCCCTCTTTTATTTACTACAAGGACATAACCGGAAATATGAAAGCCCGTATACAAAAACCCTAGAATCTGAAAGCCGTCTATATAAAGTCCCCAAACCCTAACCTCCCTCCCCGATTTCCCTTCAGCAGTCGAAGATGTCGAAGCGAGGTCAGTTCTCTATCTTCTCCTTACGCTCTCTACTTTTCTTTTCTCTCTGAATTCCTAGGAAATGACACAAAACAGAGCAAAGTCATCACAGATCTCTTGCTTTGTTTCTGCTAATATTCAGAATCATCACAGATCTCTTGTTTTGTTTCTCATAATAGTTAGATCCTAAACACTGTTGTTCTTGTTGTTGTTGTTGGTGGGTTGAATGAAAATACAGGACGTGGAGGATCAGCTGGTAACAAGTTCAGGATGTCACTGGGTCTGCCAGTGGCAGCAACGGTGAACTGTGCTGATAACACTGGTGCTAAGAACCTTTACATCATATCCGTGAAGGGAATTAAGGGTCGCTTGAACCGCTTGCCTTCTGCTTGCTTTGGTGATATGGTATTGGCCACTGTCAAGAAGGGGAAGCCTGATCGCAGGAAGAGGGTTCTGCCTGCTGTCATTGTTAGGCAGCGTAAGCCTTGGCGCCGAAAGGATGGTGTTTTCATGTATTTTGAAGGTCATTCTCTTCCCCTCTGTTATTCTGATCTGGTCTCTTGGTATTTTGATATTGCTGTTCTTTTTCAACCATTGCGTTTTATTTTATCTTTCTTTTTAACTTGTCGCGTGTTATTTGTTTATAATTTGAAATTTTATGAAACACATTCGATTCAGATCTATTTGTGTAATAAATAAGCGCATGTAGATTCTCATGTCTGTTGAAATAGGGTTTGCTGGTAACAAGCGTCATGATGCATGCATTTCTCCTTTCTGAGTTTGTGTGCGTTTAATGATATGACGCTACCTTAGCCCAGCTACATTGAACTTGATCGAATATTTATCGAGTGTGAACTCTCTTATTTAGAATTACACTTTTCGCAATTCGATAAACTCTTATTTGGAAACTTTCTATGTGAACTGATTCCAACAATGCCCATGCCTGAAGTGGTGTTTGAATGGTTTATCACCGGTGATGTGATGTTGAACATTTTTTATGACAGTTTCTCTTCTCCTCGCCTACCCACTGAGATTGTATTTACTCACCTTAACCCAATCTGGATGGTGATTTTGTGTTATCATCCCTGTCAAGTCTGGGCCATGCATATTATGTTTAGTTTAGTTTGAGGTTGTTCTGTATTGCATTGGGTTATTGTTTGTTAATTAATTATTCAAACAACTTGACCATATTTCTACCAATAGATGAATTCATTGCCGTCATAGCATAATTCATTCGGTGGTTTTGGTAGGCTAACATGACATGTTACCAGGCATATGTCAGGTATCCTCCTAAGTACAATGGTTGATACAGTTACTTGTCTGATAAATTGACCGTGTCCCTCGTTACAGATATGCTGAGTCTTTTAATTTGCATATCTGCTCCATTTGGACCCAGCATTTATACATTTGAAAATGATTTTTTTCTTTGATGTTGCAACAATTCCACTCTAATCGATAGTCATTAGGAATATCTGCATCATGTTTGGTTATGTATCTATTTTGTTAGGGGGGGTGGGAATTTCTGATTGCACTAGATTGTAAAAGTAAAGTTTAACCTTATCACAACTCTGCTATTTGATATCTAAAGTAGGCTGTTTTTATGGCTGTTTGCTCGAAGGATTTTAAAAAATAATTGTTTGTTCCTGAATCAGAAGCTTTTTTGTTTTTTGGCAGATAATGCTGGTGTCATTGTGAACCCCAAAGGAGAAATGAAAGGTACACAGCTAATACTTGTATGCAACCCTTAGTTTTTTACTCAACATCTGGGTCAATGACAGCCACCATTCTTCCAGGGCTTTGAGATTGTTCGATTCTGTTTGCATTTTTTCTTTTTTGTTCACATTTCTCTTTGCTGTTTCTTTCAGGTTCAGCAATTACCGGTCCAATTGGAAAGGAGTGTGCTGATCTTTGGCCTAGGATTGCAAGTGCAGCTAATGCTATCGTTTAAGAGCTTTAATTTATCTGTTCCTTTTCTTTGGGAAGCATACTGTCGTCAAGTCCTATATGTTTTTGTAGGGTTAATTTTAGTTGTGTTTTTGATATTTCGTCGAAATTTTTGTTTGGAGCTTTATATGCAGTAATGAACTTCATGGATTTTGTGCAAGAAAGTTATTATTTTGGAGTTGATTTCAAGTTTTCTGGCAGCTTTTCATCTAAATTTTTATCCCTATAAAAAAAGCTCAATCCTTCGTGTCATCTTTATCTGCAGTCTCTGATGGATTCATGGGCCGTGCTCGCTCAGTTGCCACTGTTAAACAGGAGCGCATGTAATTTTTAGAGTTGTTTAAAATAATGAAGTTAAAAATAAAAATCAGATTCAAATTTGTAACTTTTCATCAAACAATTAATTTACAATTATTTTTTAAATTCGCACTGAAATTGAAAAACATAACGTTTTACGTTGTACATTTTATACTATTTTCCAACGAAGAAAATTAAAAGATATAAAATACACTGTTCTTCATTATATAATACATTGAATTGTTTTTAAGTTTTCTTCGCAAATTAATGTCATAATTTATTATTTATTATTGGAAGCTTTATATAAAATGTTATTCCTTTTTTAGAAGTCAAGCACAATTGTTTTTATAATTTTAATTTGAATGAAATAAAAATAGTATTTTTATGGTTAGATGATCTTAAATACAAAAGATTAATATTGTTTTGTTTTTTTAATATATATATACTAGTCGTGTTCTTGATGTTCTTCTAATAAATACAATTTTTAATTTTTCACTTGAAAAAAAGAAAATGGAGAAAACACTTGGGAGATAAGAAGTAGTAAACATGCACTTAGTTTTCCTATCGATTGAAATATCAATTTTCTTTAATTTGGGGCATCTTGGCCAGCATGTGAAGTAGAATCAAGTTACAGTTCCTACTTTCTTGATCCATCTCCCAGAAAATATGTTTTTAATAAACCACATTTCCCCCGCTTACCATGTCACCTTCGAGTCCTCTTGTGCAGAAAAAGACGGGGAAGCTTCTCGGCTTCTATTCGTGTTTCTCGAGCTTTTTCGTCAGCGCAGCATTTGCAAACTGAAATATCGTCGCGTAGCTTCTTTAGACAGGAAGCCTCCTTCATCCCTTGCAAGAACATAGAGAAGCCCCCACTCTAACTTAGCTATGATCCTGCAAGCCGTTTCTCAATCGCATTAGTGTAGTTTCAAAATCAAGTGTATTGGGTTAGGAAACAGACGTGAGCCTGGAAATAAACCATCCAAAGATATCAAAAGCATTATGTTGTCCCTCCGTCAGTGTCCAGAGCTCTCTGAGTGTTAACTTGTCCGGCGTTACTTGCTGCAAATGTTTTCGAAATTCACTGGCATATACCTGCACATATATCCAGTAATCATGGGAGTAAAATTTTAATCTTCAAGGGTGATCTAGATACAGTTCATAATTCTCCACCTTCCTTTGTGTCATAAGTTGCAGAGTCACTTCCATGCTTGACTCTCTGCATGTTTTGTATGTTTATAGGGAAAAGGGAAGAAGGGAACCATCCCTGGAAATGAAATCAATACAGCATGACAACAGCCTCCTTTCTCCATAATAGTAAGACAAAGAATTTGCTTGGATCTCGAAACAGATTAGGAAATTCAGCCGATCATGAGAGTCACAAACACTTGAAATATACGTTTAGTTTACCATTTTGCATTTGATCCTTCGTGGAAAGTGTCTTTTCATAGCAAAAACAAAGCATGGTTTACTTACAAGAAGAGTGGCATAGCACAGAGCATAGTACTCTGTGTGGATATGTGGATTACTCCATGAAACCCAGACATTCCACCCCCCCCCCCCCCCCTTTCCCAGTTATTTTCG